>NC_090647.1:102372185-102583583 GCF_040937935.1 Hyperolius riggenbachi | reverse complement strand
ACATCTGGCTATCTATCCTTGGGGGACTTAATACTGATGGCATGTTTTTTACCTACTGTAGCACTTAGTATTTTTTACTAGAATTGAAGAAAACCTGAGAAATAATGCAATTTTAACGGTTTTCCCTCTTTTTTACTGCTAAAATGCGCAGAAAAAAAAAATTCTCGGGACAAAATATCCCCCAATGAAAGTCTAGTTTATCCTAAAAAAAACGATATCTAGATCATTTAGGTGTCATGAGTAGGGATAAAGTTATTGCTGTTTGAAAAGGGACATAGCTAAAACGTCAAAACTGCTCTGGTCAATAAGGTGAAAACAAGGTCTGGATGCGAAGTGGTTAAAAAAGTCAATTCAAAATTCAATTCAGTTCAAAGAGGAACTTTAACTAAGTATTGAACTTCATCTCAATCGGTAGCCGATATCCTTTTTCCCATGAAAAATCTTTACCTTTTCTCAAAAAGATCATCGGGAGTCTGTGTGGCTGATATTGTGGTAAAACCCCTCCCACAGTGACCAAGGTCCTGACAGTTTGCTGTCTGTGAACCTTGTGGGAAATAACAGGTTTTTCCATCCGCCAAGCAAGCAATTTCTCCCTCTGTGCATAGAACTCTCTATGGGCTGGTGCACACCAAAACCCGCTAGCAGATCCGCAAAATGCTAGCAGATTTTTAAACGCTTTTTTTTATTTTTATGAGGCGTTTTGCTAGCGTTTTGCGGATTGCTGCTGCGGTTTTCAGTATAGTAGATTTCATATATTGTTACAGTAAAGCTGTTACTGAACAGCTTCTGTAACAAAAACGCCTGCAAAACCGCTCTGAAGTGCCGTTTTTCAGAGGGGTTTGCGTTTTTCCTATACTTAACATTGAGGCAGAAACGCACCCGCAATCCAAAAAATGCCTCACCCAGGCATTTTTCGTTTCTGCAAAACGCCCCCCGCTCTGGTGTGCACCACCCCATTGAGATACATTGACCAAGCAGATCCGCAGCCGCAAGCGGATCTGAAAACGCCCAAAAAGCCGCTCGGTGTGCACCAGCCCTATAAGAAACAATCCGTACAGATCACCTGACAGCACAGTTGCCACCTTATCCCTTTAAATACAGACACAAATGAATTATACAAGTCCTGGGGCTACTCACGGGCAGCACGGTGGCGTAGTGGTTAGCTCTCTCGCCTTGCAGCGCTGGTTCCCTGGTTCGAATCCCAGCCAGGGCACTATCTGCAAAGAGTTTGTATGTTCTCTCTGTGTCTGCGTGGGTTTCCTCCGGGCACTCCGGTTTCCTCCCACATTCCAAAAACATACGGATAAGTTAATTGGCTCCCCCTAAAATTGGCCCTAAGACTACAGTACTTACACTACATAATATAGACATATGGCAATGGTAGGGATTAGATTGTGAGCTCCTTTGAGGGACAGTTAGTGACAAGATATATATGTACACTGTACAGCGCTGCGTAATATGTCGGCGCTATATAAATACTAAATAATAATAATAATAATAATAATACTCACACATAATCTGTACCTAAACTGCATCTAACTAGCCACTAGACATGTATGATTCATGTGTGCCGGTATTTAAAGGGATGAGGTGGCAACCCTACCTGGCAGAAGTAAAGCTGTCACCACCAGTGATACATTTCAGAATGTAGATCAGGGAAAAAAAAGATTTTACAATGGCCAAACACTAAATAATCTATAAATTAATATTGTAAAATGTATGCAGTTTTATTAATTATGTTTTTTCACCACAGTTCCTCTTTAAAGCAAATCTGAAGTGAAAATAAACGTATGAGACAATTGTATGTGTAGTACGAATAGTAAATAGAACACTAGTAGCAAAGAAAAGAGCCTCTTACTGCTTTCCAGTAAAAAAAACTAGAGTTGTTATCTAAGCAAAAGAGCTTCTCTGAGCTAGTCGATTAACTTGGACCGGCTCAGTCCTGTTTTCTGAAGCACTTAAACAGTCAAGAAACAGTGAAAGACAGCTTGAGATAAGGTTTTACTGCAGGAAAAGCTCAATATGTCTGCTTTGTTTTACAGCTTAAAATACAGAGTGTGGATTCTTAATTGCAACTGTGACCGCAGGGGCGTAACAATAGAGGGATGCCTGTGCAGGGGGGCCCAGAAGCCACAGGGGGCCCCGTGGGGGGAAAAGTTTGAGAGGCTGACAACTAAGGGCATGGAGAGAAAACGTATTCTGCTCTCGTACCATTGTTATATTACCTGCATATGTCCACCACACAGATAAGGAATCATATGCACTTTGGAATTTGTACACTGTCCCTGCTCCCTAGGGTTCGTAAAAAACATCTGTCTCACACTGCAGCAAAGTTCTGATGACTTCATGTTCAACGTTACAAAGAAAGGAGTCACAGGTTGAAAAAAATGTGTAGATTGGCCCTTATTCAGCAATCCCTCAGAAGAGATTCCTAGATTCTTATCACACACAGGCTAGTGACCTTATGGTGTCTGATTACGAACACAGTGGAGTGGATAAGATTGATGTCTGACTGCCACTGCCTCATTGAGAGCTTGTTGTCTCATACTGAGTCCAAGATCCTATAATAACAGTATCAATCAGTGACATTCTGAATGTTTTGCAAAAGTTACAGTGAATACTATATCTTATGTTCAGCATGTCATTGTTGTTTCTCCATACAGCATGTGCTCTCATGTAGTAAAATAATATGGCTGTGTGTGTATGTATGTACTGGGAGCAGAGCTGTGAAGAAGGACTTGTCGGCTGCAAGGGGCTGGAGGAAGCCCTTGATAAGTAGATCTGGGGGTAGAATAGATTGCCTGACATTTCCTTAAAGTCTAAGTGTTTTTATCTGCATGTGGAAAACACATTGGTCCTCAGTTTTCCTGTGCAGAAAGCGAGGGAGGTGGGGGTGGGGGGGCCCATCCAAAGTTTTGCAGGGGAGCCCAGTGATGTCTAGTTACGCCTCTGTGTGTCCGTTTGATGCAATCCTATACCATAAAACCCCTGTTTTTCTGCATCCCCTCCTGTCCCTGTGTCCGTGGTTTTGCACTACTGCGCATGTGTAGCACGGGGCGGCCGTTGGGACAGGAGGAGGACGGGGCCAGGGGGGTGGGCGTGAGCGCGCGCGGTGTGCACGGCTTTTGAGAAAGTGCGGCAGAGAGTGCAGGTGTCATTCCAGAGCCTAGCGCCCGTTTTTAAACGGGCCTTAGGCCTAGTGTTATAAATAAAGCTATATAACTGAAAATGAAAATATGAGACTTTTCCTTGGTACTAATGTTCTATTCATTATCTCCAGTTTATTTTTGCTTCAGATTTGCTTTAGTGCAGTTACGGTATACATGTACAACATTTAAATCACTTGGCAATAGAATGCAGCAAGACAAACAGACCATTCACTAAGGAAAGCAAACCAAAAAAATAAAATCGCATTCAGAAAACCCCACAACACCAAAAACAATAAGGCTGCTCATCCACAGGAATAGGATTGCCCCGCAATGATGGTGAAGTTAAGTCTAGTTGAAGGTTTTCAGTGCGATGCGACTTGAACAGTGCAGAATGCACTCCATTGACTTATTCCTGCACTGCACCCCTAACCACGCCCAGTAACGCACTTGCACCACAAAGAAAACTGACCAGTGCGAAAGGCCCCATTGAAATACATTGCAACGCATTTCGATAAAATTATTTTGTCTTTCACTCCGAAATGGACACAGTGCGAAAGGGCCCTAGGGGTTGGCAAATGTATATTGTTATGCTGTACATGGAAAACAGAGTAGAGTGACAAGAAATTCATGATTGAATTCATGGTTTGAAAAGGTATTAAAGTAGAGTGACCAGACGTCCCGGATTGCCCGGGACACGTCCCGGATTCGGGGTCCGCTGTCCCAGGCTTAATGAGGTCCCGGGAAACGTCCCGCTTTCAGCAGCGGGACGTCCCGGCCTCGGGACTCTGGCCACTCTCTCCTCAATGAACTGGCAGCGGCGTCTATAGACGCCGTGCCAGTTCATTGCCTGCAGCCCCGCTCCAGCCTCCTCTTCCGGTGTCTGTTTCCGACACCGGCAGGCGAGCAGGGCTACGGCAAGATGGCTGCCGAAGCCCTGTACTGGAGACCTTTTTGTGTCTCCAATACAGGGCTTCGGGCGCCATCTTGCCGTAGCCCTGTCAGCGCGGGAGAGAAGAGCAGGAGGAACAAGACGGTCCCGGGACGGAGCAGCGCGCCAGAGGCCGGAAACTTCTGCCAGGTGAGTAAATCATTGCTTTCTTTTCCAGGTGAAATGTTTGCCCGCATTAGGTTTCTTTTCCAGGTGAAATGTTTGCCCGCATTGTTTCTTTTCTTACGAAATGTTTGCCCGCATTGCGTTTCTTTTCTAGCGAAATGTTTGCCCGCATTGTTTCTTTTCTAGCGAAATGTTTGCCCGCATTGTTTCTTTTCTGGTGAAATGTTTGCCCGCATTGTTTCTTTTCTAGCGAAATGTTTGCCCGCATTGCGTTTCTTCTCTAGCGAAATGTTTGCCCGCATTGTTTCTTTTCTAGCGAAATGTTTGCCCGCATTGTTTCTTTTCTGGTGAAATGTTTGCCCGCATTGTTTCTTTTCTAGCGAAATGTTTGCCCGCATTGCGTTTCTTTTCTGGTGAAATGTTTGCCCGCATTGTTTCTTTTCTAGCGAAATGTTTGCCCGCATTGTTTCTTTTCTGGTGAAATGTTTGCCCGCATTGCGTTTCTTTTCTGGGGAAATGTTTGCCTGCATTGTTTCTTTTCTAGCGAAATGTTTGCCCGCATTGCGTTTCTTTTCTGGTGAAATGTTTGCCCGCATTGTTTCTTTTCTAGCGAAATGTTTGCCCGCATTGCGTTTCTTTTCTGGTGAAATGTTTGCCCACATTGTTTCTTTTCTAGCGAAATGTTTGCCCGCAGTGCGTTTCTTTTCTAGCGAAATGTTTGCCCGCATTGCGTTTCTTTTCTGGTGAAATGTTTGCCCGCATTGTTTCTTTTCTAGCGAAATGTTTGCCCGCAGTGCGTTTCTTTTCTGGTGAAATGTTTGCCCGCATTGTTTCTTTTCTAGCGAAATGTTTGCCCGCAGTGCGATTCTTTTCTAGCGAAATGTTTGCCCGCAGTGCGTTTCTTTTCTGGTGAAATGTTTGCCCGCATTGCGTTTATTTTGTACCGACATGTTGCCCGCATTGCGTTTATTTTGTACTGACATGTTGCCCGCATTGCGGTTATTTTGTGCTGACATGTTGCCTATTGCGTTTATTTTCTGGTGTCCGGGGTAACTGTTACTACATTTATTATTTAATGGTCATAGATGGCTATGTTTGCTGCTTTGTGGTTACGGTATACTATTAGCATCACACAGTTTCTGCACACCCATGATGCAAAGTCTCGTTTGTCCACATCATGGCGTAAACACTGCTTTCTTATGCCTCGCTGTTACATCATTACGTTAGCTCCGCCCATACAATGTCATGGCCACGCCCATTTTTTCGGCGCGGCGCAAACCCCCCCCCAGTCTTCGCCGCTGCGCGCTCAGTCCTCCCCACTTTTCGACGCGCCCCCCCCCCCCCCACGCCCCCCTCCCCGTCCCAGGTTGGACCCACAAAAATATGGTCACTCTAATTAAAGAGAATCTGTATTGTTAAAATCGCACAAAAGTAAACATACCAGTGTGTTAGGGGACATCTCCTATTACCCTCTGTCACAATTTCGCCACTCCCCGCCGCATTAAAAGTAGTCAAAAACAGTTTTAAAAAGTTTGTTTATAAACAAACAAAATGGCCACCAAAACAGGAAGTAGATTGATGTACAATATGTCCACACATAGAAAATACATCCATACACAAGCAGGCTGTATACAGCTTTCCTTTTAAATCTCAAAAGATCATTTGTGTGTTTACCTTCTGTCCCCTTCTTCTCTCATGCACTGAACATTACAGGCTTCCTGCAGACAGCTCTGCCTGTGCCTGTGTTTGTAATTCCTCAGTATGTGTCAGCCAGCTACTTTCACAGCGGATTTTTATCCAGCTCTCTTCTATCACTGATAAGATAGCAGAGAAGCTGCTGGCTTATGTAAATAAAACACACACTGGAGTGTGCATAGAGGAACAGACCAGCACGGAAGAGTTGGCAGCCTTCCAGACACAGGCCGACAAGTCTGACAGGGGAAAGATACATTGATTTATTACAGAGACTGTCATAGTACAAAGTGCTACAGTTAGCCAGAACACATTAGAATAGGTTTAGGAACTTGTAGGATGGTAGAAAAAAACGTTGTAATTTTTGTTACAGAGTCACTTTAAAGTTGTTCAAGAATAAATGTATATTGCTGTTCATGGAAAAAAAAAGACATTCCCTGAAAATAAGCCCTAAAGCAGGAGTAGGGAACCCATGGCCAGATGTGGCTCTTTTGATGGCTACATCTGGCTCATATACAAATCAGTTGGGGTTGATTCACTAAGCTACACCACTTGACAGGCAGCCTATTGGGCCAATCAAAGTGCAGGGATCTCGTCCTACAAAGTAAATCAACCCCCCAAGTCAGCTAGCTAATTGTACAAGCTGTTAGTCTGTATTTCTCCTGTCTGGCTTTCAGGGAAATTGCTTATATTGCTGAAACCCAAGAGAAGCTGAAGACGTGTCTGACACTTCCACTGGCCGGCAGATCAATTGTATACACATTACCATGGCAACAGGGACGTGAGCCTTCTGCTGCGCATGCGCACTGTCCCAGTTTGAAAATACATTTTAAAATATGTGGCGTTTATGGCTCTCTCAGCCAAAAAGGTTCCTGACCCCTGATCTAAAGCATCTTTTGGAGCAAAGATTAATATAAGAGCCTAACTTATTTTCAGGGAAATGTGGTGGTAGTAGTTACCGCACGTTACCATAGTGAGTTATTATTATTTAGTATTTATATAGCGCCGACATCTTATGCAGTGCTGTACAGAGTATATTGTCTTGTGAATTAAGTGTTCCTCAGAGCATCTCACAATGCAATCCCTACCATAGTCTTTGTCTGTATTGTGTAGTGTAGATGTAGTGTATGTATCATAGTCTAGGGACAATTTAGGGGAAGCCAATTAACTTACCTGTATGTTTTTGGGATGTAGGAGGAAACCAGAGAGCCTGGAGGAAACCCACACAGACACTGGGAGAACATACAAGCTCCGTGCAGATGTTGATTTGGCTGGGATTTGAACCGGGGAACCAGTGCTGCAAAGAGAGTGCGCTAACCACTACGCCACCATGCTGCCCCAATATGCTGATTGCCTCTCTGTGCTATGATCCTGTATTGGGAATTGACAGCTGGGCATTTGCTTGGGTGCTCCATTGCACCACAGACTACCATTAGTTCTGGTTTTATCATCCAGCCCTGTAATTATCCATACTTGGTAGCCATACATAGGTTAGTAACAGCTTGACAACATGATAAGCAGTCAATGTTGTCAAATAGATCCTCAACTGATTTGATCAAAGTGATAGAATCAGCTTGAAAGATAATTTCATGTATGGCAAGCCTTAAAGCAGCAGGGGCAGCCATATTATCCCAGGAAGAAAAAACTGAAACCAATCCTGATGTAATTTCCTCTCTTGCTCTTTTTTTCTCCAAGAAACTGCACTGTCATATCTAGCTTGCTTTGCAAACACATTTGAGCACAGCATAGATATTATATTACAGCAGCTTCTCAGTCTTGTGTCACACTAAACTGCACTCAGCCAATCAGTGAGGAGCAGGATTGTAGAAGGGGAGATGACAAGCTTCCTTCTCATCGGCAATGTACCAACTAGAGCCATGCTGACTGAAATAAGATTTATTACAGCAGAAACATTTATGATTATATTGGATTGCTTGCAATGCAGGGTCGTGTTGTAGAATGCATAATAAACACAGAGCAGTGGGTAAATGTAATTTGATTTTATGGCTAACAATCCTATGTTAAAGGTCCACATTGTATATAAATTCCCTGCTCCCCTGTGTGGATCCAGCATTGTACAAGGTACAGTGATGGGGCAGTGAGTGGCTTCCAGTGTTTTGGAAATGGGGATTTATCCACAGGCCATGTGTAACAGCGGTGAGGGATTATCTGCAGGTGATTTGTAATGCACTGAGGCTTATCTGCAGGTGCTGTGACTTGGTAATGGGATTTATCTCCAGGTCTTGTGATGTCAGGCTTATCTCCAGAGTCCAGCTGGAGTATTGCCACTGGACACACTGTACTTTTAAGTGATGGTATGATGGGCTGCAGAGACCTCTTATCTTAACAATGGATCTTATCTTCTAGTGAAGTGCTCCCACTTAGGACCAGTTCACAAGGGGCTACTGCAGGCAACTAGTTTCGCTGATGTCAATCCCCTTTCTACTACTGAGCAGAAAAGCACTTGGCATAATTTCTTGCAGATTCATTGTTGCTGTTTTTACCCCCTAGACTAGAGGGCTACGGGACCGCAAACACAGCTGACGCTAGGAGCTACACAAAATTGCAATCAACGACAGCACTTGCACAATTACCGGTAAATGCATTGACATGAACACTCCCATAAGAAATGAACTGTAAGAAAAGATCTCTAGTTGGTAACATATAGTGAATTACAAAAATGTATTTTACCACCTGTATAGCCACTGCAATAAAAAATACGAAGGTGTAGGTTACTAGAAATTTTTGGGGATGGAGGTGCCCAGAGTATTAAACAATAGTTAAATAATAGTTTTCTATTGGCATAAAAATCGTTAAAAGGAGAGGTATTCTCTGACATCTCCAGAAGACAGGACACCAGTTCAACTGGAAAATGTTTTTATGCAAAACTCAGACAACGCATTTCATGGGTACAAGTTTGCTTCCTCTATGCACAATGTTACAAGGCACTGTGTATTGACTCCAGATTCCTACAATTTCCAGTAAGTCCTAATAATTGCACCCAAAACTATATTTAGGAGAGTGAGCATCCAGCAGGACCTGGAAAGCCCAGCAGGGACGGTTTATTCCCGTAAGCCTATAAAGGTTGGTTGCAGGGATCTGCTACCCATCCTTGTGAGTATAACATAATATGCTTACAATTACCCCTAAACTAATGATACTGCACCATTGGGCTCCTGGCCTCTCCCTGCTTACCACCTAGGTGTTCCAGGAGTGCAAACCTCCTACCCGAAACACTGAAACCTTTCTATAGGTTCTTAGAATGTATTCAGACATGTGGTACAAAGTGATATAAAGTTTAGCAAAGTGCAATAGTTCCCAACAGCCGGTCAGAAATCACCATATATATTGCAATATTGCAGCTCCTGATAGCTATGACATTGCTAAACAGTTAATAAGGAACTGTAGTGAAAATTATGTAGTGAATTAAATTGCTTATTTTTTGACAATATTCATTGTTAAAGAGAAACTCCGACCAAAAATTGAACTTTATCTCAATCAGTAGCTGAGACCCCCTTTTACATGAGAAATCTATTCCTTTTCACAAACAGACCATCAGGGCGCGCTGTATGACTGATATTGTGGTGAAACCCCTCCCACAAGAAACCCCTCCCACAAGAAAAGTACGTACTTTTTTGGCAGTTTCCTGTCTGTGAACCTTGTTGCATTGTGGAAAATAGCTGTTACAGCTGTTTCCAACTGCCAAAAACCATGCAGCAGCTACATCACCTGCCAACACTAAAATGTTCGCTGGAGTTCTTCTTTAAATTATTTAGTCAGTGTTTCGCCATTGTAAAATCTTTCCTCTCCCTGATTTACATTGGGAAATTTATCACAGGTGGTGACATCTTTAGTTCTGTCAGGTGATCTCTGCAGAATGTTTACTGAAAGTTCCAAAGCCAGTAGAGAATATACCTGGTTACCCAGAATGCTCTGCGGGGAAGAATTCCGCATAGCTAATAAGCTTAGGCTAAACATCACTTGGAGGTATACAGCAATGTATAGATATTGGAAGCGCTTCTGATGCTAAAAAAGGATAACCTGAATAATTTACTGCATACTACTATATATCACTACAGGCCCTCTTTACGTATGCCCAGGCCACCCCCAGCTAAGTAAATAAGCAGCATTCAAGAACAAAAGGGGTGACAGATATTGAGAATAAGAGAGAATGCCATAAGCAAGCTGAACAGAGTAATCAAGCAGCTCGGGGTGACGCAAACCACTAGGAAAGTATAGGGGGCTAAAAGAGACCAAAAAGCCATCCTACTAAAAAGCAATGCTTGGTGTGATTTGCCAAGCTGCACTCTGTGGCAGGAGCCTCTGCACTGCAGAGCATTGCTGCTCACTACAGCCCTCCATTAATCTTGCAAGTCGGCGAATCTCAGCTGTTAGTTGATGTCTGAGAGTTGTATTTCCAGCGGGGAAAGTTTGGAGCTGAAACTCTGCACTGAGCTGGCCGGGAGCCATCTTCTGCTCTGCTGGCAGCTGACTAACTCTAGAGCGAGCGCTTTGAAAAGGAGGGCTTCACCGCAAAGGAAAGTTACCTCATCCCAGCAGTAGTCAGTGCTCAACTAAAGCCTTTGTGGCATACAGCTGAGAGAAGGTGCCTATTACTGCACTGTGCCCGCACTGAGGGCACTGACTGACACGTGCGCTGACTCTAATGCCACTTCCTTGTAACTGCTAGAAACCAGCCTTCACCCAACACAGCCAGGGCTTCACCCTTCAGCCAGAGAGCCAGTAGAGGGGAGGTTATCTGATAGCATTATTGCTGTGTTTGACTATTGTTATGTGTGACTTCAACACTAATGCTACAGCGCTCACCTAACAGCATCTTCCCAAGCACTGTCGTCCAAGGGATACTGATCCCTGCTGGGCCACTACACTGCACATAAGCATCATCAGCCTCTGGCTGCTAGGCAGGGGCAGAGGGAAGAAGTGCATGAGCGACAGAGTGGTTTGTGGTGGGCAAGGGAGCAGGGAGAACAGTGGCGTTGTGCGATGCTCTTTAATGATCTTTGTGCAGCGACTGTTCAAACCCACCAATTATTTATTTCCCGTGATGTCGTAGTTCCATGAGTATGGGCCTTAAGAATTGTGCAAAAACATGATAACAGTTAAAGGTGTTGCCTAGGTCGAAACAGAATCACTTTTACATTTAAAAGGAGAATACTGAGTGGTTCTGGGCAACTGCTCTAACTTTGCACTTTCTGTGACAATATAGTGCCACAATTCGATATTCCCCAAAGCAAAAATGCGGTGCATGCAGCATTTTTTGGCCAATTGAGATTGTGATAATTGTATAGGAACTCAAAATCGCTATAAAATTGCTTGCTATAAAAATGTGAAGCAATCACAGTGTTTGCAGTTTGTAGTTTAAATTAGCCCAAATAAGCATTCTTCCTCCCCCTTTCCTTCATTCTTTGTTATATTTTATATAGAAGATTTGTTTTCAAAGATTTTATTGAATTTTCAATTTTCAAAAGATACATTAAGGCTAACAACAGAGCCAAGAAGTATCGTAACAGCCAACGTGACCTTAGTCATATATCATACAATAAGGAAGGTGATAACAATTACAGCGTAAACAAAGGGATAACGCACATTAGAGAACATCATAAAAAATGTGTCCCAGAGGACCATGTCCAACTATCTGGGGCATGTATATGGATAGGGGAAGGGTAGTCCCAGCCTAAGGCTGGGGAGAACTGTGACCCCCCGGTGCCCGTCGTCCAGCGATAGACGGGCGGCCAAGAAGTCGCTATGATAAGCTCAGCTGGGAGGTGTAAGTGGAGAAGAAAGAGCCAGAGGAAAGTGGAAGAGAGAAAGAGGGAAAAAGAGAAGAAGGAAGGAGGGCCATCCCGACTCATAGCCTCGTGATCAGAGGACTCTCCATGAGGGGGTGTTCCAATTGGATCCAGGGGTCCCAAATCTTTTCAAATTTTTTATGAGTGTCCCTCAAAATACTGGTCAACTTCTCATTGATCATGAAAGAATTGATTCTAGATTTCACCTCACCAATGTTAACAGAAGGTTTTTTCCAGTTGCTAGCGATTGTCATGGTAGCTGCCGAGAAAACAAATGAAGCTAATTTGTTCTGGGCCAAGGTTAACAGTTCTATTTTATCGTGCAGTAGAGCTTGCCATGGGTTTTTAGGGATAGTTACATGGAAGAGAGATGAGAGTAGCCTATAAACTTGGCACCAGACCCTCGTGAGCCTAGGACAGGTCCACCAAATATGTAGCATATCTCCGTGTGACCTACAGCCTCGGAAGCAGAAAGGACTGGCAGAGGGGAATACTTTAGTTATTCTTGCCGGGACAAGGTACCAGCGAGTCATGACCTTATAGGCTGCCTCCATAGTGTGTAAGTTTGATGAGCAGCAGGAAATCCTGCTCCATATATTTAACCAGTCCTCTCGGTCTCTCGTGCCCGCCAAATCTGATTCCCATCTGATAGCGTAAGCGTGGGTGAGTGGGCATTCTGGACGGGTAAGGAAAGTGTAGATTGTGGAGATCATCCCTTTAGAGTTGGGGCGGTGAAGGCATATGTTCTCGTATGGGGTGGGATCATAAGGGGGCTCCCTGTTTTGGGTGAGGGACTGCACCCAGTGTTTTATTTGTAAAAAGCAAAAATATTCTCTTGGCGGGACTTGAAAATTTTCCTGCAAAGCTGGCCAGCTATACACCCCTCTAGGAGTAAGGGAGTTCATTAATTTGGTAAGGCCATTATCAACCCACCATCTAAAGGCTGCTGGGTTTTCATGCCCTGGGAGAAAGAGTGGGTTGTTAATTAGAGGTAGCAAGGGAAGGTGAGGGGATAAAAGATGAGAGGAGTATCGGACTGAGTCCCAGACTTGGAGGCTGTGAAGCATGGGGGGGCTAAGGGTGGAGGGCCGCGTCTTTTGAGGTATCCAAAGGAGGGTGCTTGGGAGCATAGGGGCACTGTCCGGGATTTCGAGGAACACCCAGAGAGGGGTGTCATGAGTTTGAAATACCCGTGTTAGTTGAGTAATAGTTGCTGCTCGGTAATAGGAGCTAATCTGAGGGACTCCTAGGCCACCATCTAGTTTATGAGCGAAGAGGGTAGATTTATTGACTCTAGGAAGCTTACGACCCCATATGAAGGATTGTATTCTATGTTGGAAAATGCGTAAATAGTGAGGGGGCACTTTAACAGGGAGGGTCCGAAAATAGTAGAGAAGTTTGGGTAGGAATGTCATCTTAATTGAATTAATCTTCCCTAGCCAGGAGAGTGGGAGTGTGGACCATCTGTCCGTTAGTGAGGGAAAGGGATTTAAGCAGTGGCGGGTAGTTGGCCGCGAAGAGGGAAGCATAACTAGGAGTTAATATAATACCAAGGTAGGGTATAGATTGAACCCATTGAAAGGGGCAAAATTCCCGAAGCTGAGTGGTAAGATGTGGTGTTAGGGCGATGCCTAGGGCTTTCGATTTTGCCGTGTTGATACTTAAACCCGAAACCTGGGCAAATTGTTCAAGGGCTTTGAGGGCGTTTGGGATAGAGATGTGAGGTTGTGTGAGATACAAGAGGGTGTCGTCCGCAAACATTAATAATTTGTGGGCATGACCGGCTCTATCTACCCCTTTGATATTGATGTTATCTCGTAGGAAGCAAGCAAATGGCTCCAAGGCTAAAATGAAAAGTAGAGGGGAGAGGGGGCAGCCTTGACGCGTTCCTCTCATTATTGGAAAGGGTTGTGAGGTGTGGCCTAAGAATCTCACTGAGGCTGTAGGAGTGGAATACAGTCCCCCAACCCAATTCAGGAAGTGGGGGTCCAGCCCCTATTTGCTTAAGGTATGTTTAAGGTAGTTCCATGAAAGGGTGTCAAAGACCTTAAAGATGTCTAAGGATAAGGCTACACTGGGAATTTTGTGGGAATGTAGGTAGTGAGATAGGAGGATTGCACGTCTAGTATTGTCTTCCGCTTGGCGGCCTGGAACAAAACCTACCTGGTCGCGATGGATGAGGGCTGGCAGAACTCTGTTTAAACGTACAGCTAAAATTTTCCCTAGCAGCTTGAGGTCGACATTAATGAGAGAAATAGGGCGAAATTGGTGAGGTGCATGGCAGTCTTGTTCAAGTTTGGGGATCATAGAGATATGAGCAGATAGCAGGGAGCTAGGGGGGGGGGGCTTGCCTTCTCGTAGTTCATTGTAACATTCGGCCAAGGTTGGGGCCAATGAGTTTGCTAACTTTTTATAATATTGTGCTGTGAAACCATCAGGGCCTGGAGTTTTGTTGATCTTGAGGGTTTTTATGGCGGAAAGGACTTCTAGAGAGGTGATAGGTGTGCTAAGGCTAGTTGCAGTGTCTTTGGTAAGTTTAGGTAAGCATACTTGGTCCAGGAAGTCATGTATGGCTGTGTCTGAAGTGGCGGTCGTATTTGTGTATAAGTCTGAGAGAAATGTAGTAAAAATGTCCACTATTTTGCGAGGGTTGGCGGTTGTCTGGCCGGAAGCGTCACGCACTTTCAAGGTAGTAGAATGAAGGGGCTTATTTTTCAGACATTTAGCTAAAAGGGCCAGGGGTTTATTAGCATTATAATAATATAATTGCCTCCTCCAGCGCAATTGCTGTTCTACTTTATCTGTTAGAAGCATATCTAGTTCAGTGCGGAGTTTTTCTTTAATGATTCTATTAATCCGAGTGGGACGTTGTTTCCAAGTGTGTTCAGCCACCTCAAATTTACTAGTTAGGTCTGTAATCTTTTGGATGCGTTGGCGCTTAAGTGAGCTTGCCATACCGATTAGAAATCCTCGGATGGTAGCTTTGTGAGCTTCCCACAGGGTCAATGAAGAAGATACGGAGCCTGTGTTATCAGCAAAATACTCCGTGACTTTGTCTTTTAATTGGTTGAGTAATTCCTCTCTAGAGAGCATGGAATCATTTAAGCGCCAATGAAATTCTCTTTTGAACGGGAGTGACAGTGAACAGCAAATTGAGATTGGGGAATGGTCAGACCAAGTGGTGGAGTGTATTCTAGTAGCTGGGACGAGGTGCAAGTATTTCTGTTGGATGAATATATGATCTATGCGACTAAAGCTGTCGTGGGCATTTGAGTAGAAGGTGAAGTCCTTAGTGGTAGGGTGGAGCTCTCTCCAGATGTCTACGTAGCCATGTTTGTCAAGCATTGCTTTGATTTTGGTACCTTGGAGATCGGTGGCTTCAGGAGAGGGGCTATGGGTGGTATTTCTCTGTCTGTCCATTTTTGGGTTGAGGGTGACATTAGTGTCGCCTGCAATTATTATTTGGCCGATTCCGTGCTGTGTAAGGACTTGGAGAAAATGAGAATAAAAGTTAGACTGGTGTGCGTTGGGTGCGTAGTAAGAGGCAAAAGTAATTTCCCTGTCGTATATTGTGCCAGTCAAAATGAGGTATTGGCCCGTGGGGTCGGCAATTTGTTTTGTGCAATTGAACGGGAAATTTTTCCTAAATGCGATGATGACGCCTCGGACTTTGGTACGGGCGCAAGCAAAGTAGGCTATGGGGAAGTGGCGGTTCAAATATCTAGGACAGGAGGATTGATCTAATCTGGTTTCCTGTAAGCAAACTACGTCTGCTTGACATGCTTTGTAGCATGAAAATGCTTTGAAGCGTTTGTTGGGGGAGCCAAAACCCTGGACATTGTGTGAAAATTTTTTAAAAGTATCAGGAGTCATGGAGGATCAATATGAGGATCAAACCAAAAGTATGAGACCATGAGGCGGGAGGCTTTATATAGAAGATTTAAAGTGTACCCGAGGTGATATGTGACATGAGGAGATAAACGTGTATGTACAGTGCAAAACATATTAATAACCAGGCTTTTTTACTTGTTGGTACCTTGTCGGGACTATAGTAAACCTCACTGATAAACAAACTACAGCCATAAAAGTTCTCCTGGCAGAATACAACTTCTGAGGGCAGGGAGGAGATCAGTGGCGTAGCCAGGGCCGGCCCGTCACTTTTTGCCGCCTGAGGCAAATGTGGCAGAGCTGCTGCCGCCGCCCCCCCCTGTCCGGGGGGGGGGGGCGGCCGCCGAGCCGGAGGGGTAGCGGGCAGGTCGGGGGTATTGTGCCTAGCGGTGGGGAGGGGGGTCGGACCCCCCCCCCCTCCCTCGCCTGGGTCCCCCGATCTGCGCTCCCCTCCAGCCTGTAATTAGCAAGCTGCTGTCAGATCGTAAGAGGCACGGGCGGGGAGGACTCACCTTTTCCGCGTTCCATCGTGCGCTCCATTGACGTCACTTCCTGCATCGCCGTCCACTTACAATACAGTGGGCGGCGATGCAGGAAGTGACGTCAGTGGAGCGCTCGCTGGAACGCGGAAAAGGTGAGTCCTCCCCGCCCGTGCCTCTTACCATCTGGCAGCAGCTTACTAATTACAGGCTGGAGGGGAGCGCAGATCGGGGGACCCAGGCGAGGGAGGGGGGGGGTCCGACCCCCCTCCCCACCGCTAGGCACAATACCCCCGACCTGCCCGCTACCCCTCCGGCTCGGCGGCCGGACCCCCCGGGCGGGTGCCGCCCTTTGAAGTCTGCCGCCTGAGGCAAATGTTTCACCCCGCCTCATGAGCGGGCCGGCCCTGGGCGTAGCTAAGGAGCTGTGGGCCCTGATGCAAGTTTTACAATGGGGCCCCCCAAGCACTATATATATATATAACAATTGATACGGCTCACCAAAACCTGCCAATGGCAACTACAGTGTCAGGGGTGCAAGAAGGTGATGGGGAACAGGTTGTTAATGATTCAAAGTATAGAAGTGATTATTATGAGCACAGGACCAATAGAGAGCTAATACTGTGGTTGAGGAAGGGCCCTTTGGGGCCCCTCTGGCCCAAGAGTCGCAATGCGGTCGCAACCTCTGCAAATCCCTATTGCTACGCTCCTGGATGAGATAGAAAAAAAGTTAATAGTTCTTGAATTTTAACTTTGGGACACTTAGGCTGTCATTGAGCAAAGACAATAAAACATTCAATCTACCTTGTAATTGTTTAAATATAGAATAAAACCATGGAATATCTAAAATATCTAAAAAAAAAAAAAAAAAGTCATATTTAGGAGGATAAATACAATTGTTTATCTCATACATTTTTCTTCACCTCGGGTTCACTTTTCATTATGTTTCTATCTATCTACCTCTATCTTATATTGTCCATTTTATCTATCTTATCCTATCTATCTATCTATCTATCTATCTATCTATCTATCTATCTATCTATCTATCTATCTTACACCTGCTGGACAAAATAATGGAAACACCTAACATTTTGGCATCATAATCTTTGAACGTTAAAAGCCGCATCTACACACGTAGATGCAGCCGCGACTCTCCTTATCAATCGAGCCGCTGATGCGGCTCGATTGATAAGATCCGACAGGACGGATCTTGCTTCCGCCGATTCCCTGCTCGCTCCCCGCGAGGGGATAATGGCAGGGAATCGAGCGGAAGATAAGCGGTGCCGGCGGGGACGAGTGGGGACCAGCGGGGAATCGAATGCGGCGAGCGGGGACGCGGCGGGCACGCGCGGGGACGCGCAAGAGGCCGCCGATCGCCACAACATCTCCCCGTGTAGACGGGGCTTTAAGCAATCAAAACACACAGTTGTGGCCAAAAGTCGAAGTTGTGGCCAAAAGTCAGAGTTGTCCGAGTGAAATCGTCAGACTCTAAATCGAATTGTTAGAAAAGCTTGCAAGACCACGGCTCCTAAAATCACTGCAGAGCTGAATGAACACCTACAGAACCCAGTTTCCACAAAAACTGTTCGTCGGGAGCTGCACAAATCTGGTTTTCACAGAAGAATTGCAATTAGAAAACCTCTGCTCTCAAAGACAAATGTTTCAAAGTGTTTAGAGTGGTGTAGAAACCACCAGAATTGGTCCCTTGAGCAGTGGAAAAATGTGATTTTCTCTGACGAATCATCGTTTACCTTGTATGGTGGCTGGGGTGTGTAATGGTTAAGGCCTCTGCCTCTGACACAGGAGACCTGGATTTGAATCTTGGCTCTCCCTGTTTAGTAAGCCAGCACCTATTCAGTAGTAGACCTTGGGCAAGTCTCCCTAACACTACGACTGCCTATAGAGCGTGTCCCAATGGCTGCAGCTCTGGCGCTTCGAGTCCGCCAGGAGAAAAGCGCGATATAAATGTTCTGTGTTTGTTTGTTTATTTCCGACCTCCGGCCGAGTGTACGTTTGGAGGCAGCCAAAAGAAGCATTTCATCCAGACTGCCTTCTCCCAACCGTAAAACATGGCAGGGGTTCTCTGATGATCTGGGGTGCTATTTCTTGGAAATCCATGGGCCAATGATTTCCCTTCATGGAAGAATTAACAGCCGAGACTATTTAGGAATTTTGGGCGACCAAGTTCATCCTATGGTTCATGAACTGTTTCCGGAGGGGAATGCCATCTTTCAAGATGATAATGCCCCAATCCATAGAGCTAGAATTGTTAAAGAATGGCACGAGAAAAATTCAAATAAAGTTGAGCATCTCATCTGGCCACCACAATCCCAAGACCTCAACATTATTGAGCATTTATGGCCGTTATTAGAGATACAAGTAAGAAGTCGATTTCAGCCGCCATCGTCTCTAAAAGAACTAAAGGGTGCTTTAACTGAAGAATGGGCTAAAATTCCTTTGGAAACAATTCACAATTTGTATGAATCAATACCTTGGAGAATTGAGGCTGTAATTGCCGCAAAAAGGTGGACCTACACCATATTAAAATATATTTTGTTGATTTTCAAGGTGTTTCCATTATTTTGTCCAACCCCTGCATCTATCTAATAATATATCTACATATATATATATCTCATCTATCTAGCGATTATATAACTACATATCCATATCTAATCTATCTTTTTATCTATCTAATCTATCTTTCTAATCTGCCTATCTACTTATCAATGGTTAAACTATTTTAGTTCCTGGACGTAGAAACTACGTCCAGGAACCATGCGCGCTCCCGCGGCCGATCGCGCGCATGCACGCTTGTTAGCCAGGCAATCAGTGAATCGGGCTATGGTACCCGATCACTGATTCCTCTCCTCCACTGAAAAAACGACAGCTTCTCTCGGAAGCTGCATCCCCCATGCATCTCTCTAAGCGTATGTTACGCTTAAAATGACGTCATGTAAACAAACTCATGGCCGCCATCTTGTGGCCAAAAAGTAAAACTACAACTAAAAGTAAAAAAAAATAAAACTCAAACACACATTTACATTATAAATCTATTGTTTACATCCCACCCTCCCAAAACTACCCAAATAAAATGTTTAATATAAAAAACCTAAGGGTCTAAACTTTTGTAAATATCAATGTAAAGATGAAATATTTCTATATTTTTTTTTATTTTAAACTTGTAAATAATGATAGATGCAAAATGGAAAAATGCACCTTTATTTCCAAATAAAATATTGTCGCCATACATTGTGATAGGGACATAATTTTAACGGTGTAATAACCGGGACATATGGGCAAATACAATACGTGAGTTTTAATTATGTAGGCATGTATTATTTTAAAACTATAATGGCTGAAAACTGAGAAATAATGAATTTTTTCAGTTTTTTTCTTATTCTTCCTGTTAAAATGCATTTACAGTAAAGTGGCTCTTAGCAAAATGTACCCCCAAAGAAAGACTAATTGGTGGCAGAAAAAAACAAGATATAGATCAGTTCATTGTAATAAGTAGTGATAAAGTTATAAACTAATGAATGGGAGGTGAACATTTCTCAAGTGAAAACGATGGAACGCGAATGGGTTAAAGGATACCCAGTGGTGACATGTGACATGGTGAGATAGACATGGGTATGTACAATGCCTAGCACACAATAAACTATGCTGTGTTCCTCTTTTTCTTTCTCTGCCTGAAAGAGTTAAACATCAGGTATGTAAGTGGCAGTTCCTGTCTGAGTCAGGACTGGGTCATACAGTGTGACCCTCACTGATAAGAAATTACAACTATAATGCTAGGTACACACCATACAATTTTGTGTTAGATAGATGGTTCGATAGATAATTTCCATCATGTCCGATATTATTTTCGAGAGTCGAGTGAGAAATTGACCAGAAAATCGAATCGAAAATCGATCAGACGGAAAACCGACTGAAAAAACACATCGTGTGTTCCTAGCATTAAACACTTTCTTAGCAGAAGATGGCTTCTGAGAGCAGGAAAGAGATAAAAAAAAGGTCAATAGTTCATAGATTTTAGCTCCGGCATACTTCAATGAATGTGTCATTGAACAAAAACAATAAAACTGTGAAAACTTAAAAAAGTAGATTTAAATATAAAATAAAACTGGAATATCTTAGAAAGTCATTTTTAGGAGAAGGTGAATAGATACAATTGTTAATTTCTTTTGTTTATTTTCACCTCGGGTGTCCTTTGACCACTTTACCCCCATGCGTACGAATTTCTCCATCCCTTATTCCATCCTTTAACCCCCAGGGACAGAGAAATCCGTACTTTCCGCGCTCCCGCCACTGCCTGTGCTCCCGCTCGCTCTAGCGCGCACTCCCTCCGCAAACACGCCGCCCGCTGCTCGCCCGGAGATCAATGAACGGGAAAATCCATTCCCGTTCGTTGATCTAAGCCCCGCAATGATCCGCTGCTGCTCCGCTGAGCAGCGCGATCATTGTGAGAAAAAAACAAACTCCCAGCCTCCTAGTACTTTCTGCAAGCGTCCGGAAGGACGCTTGCAGGTCGCATTAAACAAAAAGTTACTGTGGCCATCTTGTGGCCAAATAGTAAAACTACACCCTAAAGCATGTTTTACATACAAATAAACTAGTTTTACACAAAAAATGAACTCCTTACCTCCCACACTCCCCAATTTTTATTTTTTTTGTAATTAAAAAAAAAAAATTTACAATTAAAAAAAATACATAAATAGTTACCTTAGGGACTGAACTTTTTAAATATTTATGTCAAGAGGGTATAACACGGTTACTTTATAAACTATGGGCTTGTAATTAGGGATGGACGCAAAACCGAAAAAAATGCACCTTTATTTTCAATTAAAATATTGGCGCCAAACATTGTGATAGGGACATAATTTAAACAGTTTTATAACCGGGACAAATAGGCAAATACATTTAATGGGTTTTAATTACAGTAGCATGCATTATTTAAAAACTATAAAGGCCGAAAACTGAAAAATAATAAATTTTTTTCCCACATTTTTTCCTATTTTCCCATTAAAACACATTTAGAATAAAATAATTCTTGGCATAATGTCCCACCTAAAGAAAGCCTAATTGGTGGTGAAAAAAACAAGATATAGTTCATTTCATTGCGATAAGTAATGATAAAGTTATAGACGAATGAATGGAAGCAGCGCTGAAAGGTGAAAATTGGTCTGGTGGTCAAGGGGTAAAATCCCTCAGTTGGGAAGTGGTTAATATTATTGATAACAACAATGAACTATATAATAATTTATAACAGTCTAGTATTAAAAGTGCATCATATTTCTCTATATTCTGTCTGTCTGTCTATCTATCTATCTATCTATCTATCTATCTATCTATCTATCTATCTATCTATCTATCTATTCTGTCTGTCTTTCTACCTTACCTATTATCTTATTTTTCATCACTATCTAGCTTTCTCTATCTCTATATGTCTGTTTATCTGTCTATCCATCCATCCATCTATCCAATCTCTATCTTTTTTTTATCTCCATATCTATCTATCTATCTATCTATCTATCTATCTATCTATCTATCTACAGTATTAATCTATCGTATATTTCTAAGCTGCATGTCATGCTCTTGTATCTACAAAATAAATACTCATGTATTTATTAGTAAAATCAATGTCCCTTTCCCTAAGTGCAATATTATTACCCTGTGCACAGGGCCGGTTCAAGTAACAATGGGGCCCTAGGGCAAAATTACCCTGGGGGCCCCCAAACAGACACCCCCCCCCCAACCAAAAAGCGTCATTAGAGGCCCTTTGTTGCAGACAAATGTCCCTCCTGGGCCCCTGAGCTGGCTGCTGACCCTCCCCCAATCACCTCCCAACTTAACAGACTCTGCAGAGTCCCTGGGGAGCAACAGTTAAGATGTGGGAGGGACACCTTGGGGGCCCCTACAGGCTCTGGGGCCCTGGGGCAATTGCCTATTTTTTCCTATGGTAGCTCCGGCCCTGCCTGTGCAACCTGCAGACTGATAGTTTACTGTGATTCATATAGAGATTTGAGCTGGCATGATTTCTTTCCAAAACATTTTCTTCAATACTTCCTTCAATATTTCTAGTTATGGGCTCTTCTATAGTCTTGAACAGCCATATCATATGAAGTATCCTAAAGTTTAATAAGTGATGAATGAATGTTCTATCTTTGTAGAGGTCACACAGACATTGCTCATATAATACATCTTTAGGGCAATGTACTCTTTTCACACCCATCATATTACTGTGATGTTACTTGTAAGAAAAGCAGTCTGCTGTAAGAGGTTTGTCTTGGAAAGTCCAATAGTTTCCAGTAAATAGCTGTAGAGCAGTGAGGATCTCTGGTTTGCTGCTGTTTTGTGTAGTCACTATGCATTGCATCACATGTAAGTGTATCATGTTATATCTAGTGTCATTAGTCACAGGGTGCAGCAGGAGCTGAGGCAGGAGGAGCAGGCAGCACACACAACCCTGGATCAGCAGTGACAAGCTGTGTGGTGATTGCACACAATGACATAAGGCTGGAAAGGGAGATTTTGCTCTTCTAGGAAGGACAGTGCTATTCACATCACTTACATACAGACTGATATCCAGACACACATCTCCATCTCTCTTCATTCTGTAAGGAAATATGTGCCTTGTTAGCATTATAGCTCTCAGAATTTATTGCTGGACTTCCTGTGGATACTAAACAACTCTCTTTTTCTACTTCTTTTCCAGGAGTTACACTGTTGTAAGTCAGGTAATTGTTTTACATGTATACTCCCAGTACTCAACTTGGCTCTTCCCTAACTTTCTGCATCCCCCCCCCCTTCCCAGTTGTAACTGTTTAATTTTCTCTCTCTCCCTCCCTCTCGGTCTCCTGTTTTCAGATCATCATGTCTTTTTCTCTTTAGTTTAGGTTTCCCACAGACCTCCTTCTTTTTCCTCAGTCATTGCAATGGACCTGAAGCAAAAGGAATATGGAGGTAGCTATATTTCTTTCTTTTAAACAATACCAGGTGCCTGGCATCCTGCTGATCTGTTTTGCTGCAGTAGTGGCTGAATCTCACAACTGAAACAAGCATGCTGCCAATCTTGTCAGATTTTTGTCAGAGCAGCTGATCTGCTGCATGCTTGTTCAGGATCTGTGACGAGGCAGAGGATCGGCAGGATAGCCAGGCAATAGGTATTGTTTAAAATTAAATAAATCTATTAGCCTACATATCCCTCTCACTTCAGGTTCCTTTTAAATTCCTCTCATCGTTTTTCTTTCTTTCTCTCCTTTTCTCTAGTTTTTATTTTTATGTATTCTATTTTATATTATATGTGCATCACTTATCTCATCCACCTCAAAGATCTCCAAACATTTCCAGTTGCGATATCATAGTTGTTCCAGAAGTTCCAGACTGGATTATTGGACAGCTGTCTACTTATTTTCAGTGGTTTGGATGTTGACATGGGTCATGTCAGATCATAGTTAGAGTTCATAGAGATATATGTTTTAGTGTCCTTGTGATTGCAGTTAGAAAATCCTCGACAAGAGGGATTACTTTTTTAATTTAAATAAATCCTAATCAAGCTGTATTCAGTAAAAAAAAAAAAAAAAAGAAAGAAAATGTTTTCACTAAGACATTGCTTAAGACTGCAATCAAACAACTAAGTAAATGACTAACCTGTTAGCAATCTGTACTATGTTTCAGTATGACAACTGAAGTGATTAGAATGTGGAGGCAGCCATATTTATTTTCTTTTAAACAATACCGGTTGCCTGGCAGCCCTGCTCATCTATTTGGCTGCAGTAGTGTCTGATTAACACCAGAAACAAGCATGCAGCTAATCCAGTCAGATCTGACAATATTGTCAGAAACATCTCATCTGCTGCATGCTTGTTCAGGGGCTATGGCTGAAAGTATTAGAGGCAGAGGATCAGCAGGATAGCCAGGCAACTGGTATTTTTTAAAAGGAAATAAATATGTCAGCCTCCCTATCCCTCTCGTTACAGTTGTCCTCTAAAAAAATCCTGATCCAGGTTTTCTGGGTCATTTTATGACATGCTCTCTGGAGATCCCTCAGTAATCAGATTTACTTCTTTGTCTTTCTCTCCCTCCAGCCTTTTGTCCTGATGGGCTGGTAACAGTCATTTCTGTTTAATAATCTAGTGTTTTTTTAATTATTATTATTATTATTATTATTTTATTTCAATGGTGAGTTTATAGATATCTATTAATGAAAAGGGAACAATGGAAGTATTTAGCTTACGGAATGGTGCCCAGTTTTGGTTCCCTGTAAGTAAGTGTATTCATGGTGCATGCAGATGACATCACACAGCTGCTCTCCCAGTGGCAGCAGACCGTGACAAACCATATGTCACTTGCAGTGAGGTGACATCAGCTGAGAGTGGATGGAATTTTCATGTCACTGGGCTATAATGCTGTCACTGCAGGGACTGTCACAGACATGTTACAGGGCACAGTGCTTACACATGCCCAGTGGTGCCACTCTGTTTCCTGCAGGCAGTCATGAAGCTGTATATCCTGTAGTCACTATTACTCTAGTGACATCCTACAGATTATTAGATCTGTTTACTAAGTACAGGGATATTGCTGCAGCTCCATATACTGTAGGCAACACTAAAGACGTGTGTGCTCTGAAATACTGTATTTATTAGCAATATGGAGAGGCAAAGACTGGCACTAGATGAAACAGAGGCAGTGGGTACACCGGATCCTGTACTATATGCTAGGACGTGCTCTCAGAGGCATACATTGGCATGATGAGAAGGAGGAGAAAGAGGCACTGTAGTAGCAAAAATATATGGTACCTTTAATCCACGGTGTAACAGACAGCGGGGTACACAGTGGGGGTGAGGGGATGCCTGACAGCTGTTTCGCTAAGAAAGCTTCTTCAGAGGCAGATAAAGAACTGTATTTATTAGTATATAAGAGCCGGTCTAGTTCCCCCTCATCTTCAAGTGTTTACTAGTGTAATCGAGCGGTGGAAGGAGTTTGTATGTCCTCCCTGTGTCTGCGTGGGTTTCTTCCGGGCACTATGGTTTCTTCCCACAGCCCCCCAAAAACATACAGATAAGTTACCGTAATTGGCTTTCCTCTAAATTGGCCCTAGACTACGATACATGCACTGCACAATATAGACTTATGACTATGGTTGGGATTAGATTGTGAGCCCCTCTGAGGGACAATTAAGTGGCAAGACAATATGTTCTGTACAGCGCTGCAGAAGATATAAATACTAAATAATAATAAAGTGTAATTTGATCTCTAGGCTGTGTCAGCACAGAAATTCGGCAGTCCTCAGCAGACAAAGCCAATAAGTAAACACAGGATGTTAACCCTTTGTCTGCTTCAATAAAAGCAAGAAGTAGACACACTGCAGATTTATTGCAGGATTTGTACAAGCTGTAACAAATAACTTTTTTTCTTTAAAGGTCATTATGCTGGTGCTTATCACTTAGAGCAGGGAGGAAGTTCTGAGCTTAGGTCTGCTATAAGTAAAGTCACAGCGCTCTATTATTCCTTCATACTACAGGCAGTGAAACTGTATGTGCTCTGATCCAGAGCAGTGTTTCTCAACATGTTAGTAGTAAGTGTTCCTCTTGAAAGCTTCTGCTCACCAAGTACCCCCTGGCATGATCAAGATTATCTTGTGCACCCCTCGTCACAGATACATTTAAAGTGGAACTGAACTCTTGCACCGGACAAAAGGAAAACATCGAGAAATACACCCTGTATGTATTTAGAGAGTTTAGCCTGTGTAATTTCCCCTCATTTGTGTCTAATCACTAGTTGTAATTTGATCTCCCCCTGTGTCACATGACTGCCTATGGCAAATAAGCCCATTTGAAAGCACAGGCTGTAAACAATAAGTCTGCTTCCATGAATCAGGAAGTAGAAACAGTTCAGATTTATTTTAGGATTTGTATCAGCTGTAACAAAGAAATGTTTTTTGTTTAAAGGTTATTATTCTGCTGTGTATCTTTTAGAGCAGAGAGGACATTTTGAGTTCAGGTCCGCTTTAACAGTAGTACATGGTAATTGTTTCTACACAATTTTAAAGACATTATTATTGCTTTTAATATAATAATATAATAATTTGGTGTTCTTGTTTATATAGGACTTATAATTTTCTCAAACTCAAAAATTGTTGTACTAGTCGAACTTGAATATTTATTTATTTAAATATTTATATAGCGCCGACATCTTCCGCAGCGCTGTACAGAGTCTATAAGCTTGTCACTAACTGTCCCTCAGAGGGGCTCACAAGCTAGCCCCTACCATAGTCATATGTCTATGTATGTATCCTGTAATGCATTGTCTATACCCAATTTTAGGGGGAAGCCTATTAACTTATCTGTATGTTTTTGGGATGTGTGAGGAAACCAGAGTGCCCAGAGGAAACCCACACATACATATGGAGAACATATTAACTTCTTGCAGATGTTGACCTGGCTGGGAGTCGAACCAGGAACCCAGTGATGCAAGGCAAGAGCGCTAACCACTACGCCACCATTCTGAATACCACCTGGATCCATCAGAAATAACCCCTGGGTACATATACCACATGTTGAGAACCTAAGCTCTCTTCTAAATACACAATGGCCTCAATTCACGGAGCTTTAACAAACACTTTATCGAACGTTTGATAATTTACCTCATGGGTAAAATCGAATTTTGAATTCACTAAGGTGTTATATATTTATCGAATGTTTTATTGATAAAACGTTCAATAAACCTATAACACCTTAGTGAATTCAAAATTAGATTTTACCCATGAGGTAAATTATCAAACGTTCAATAAAGTGTTTGGTAAAGCCTAGTGAATTGAGGCCAGTATGTATGGCCCAATGGGGTTTTCATGTTAGGCCTAAAGCAAACCTTAAAATACCCCTGGCCTGGTTTTCCCCAACGTACTTTTAATACTGTTTTATTAGTGTCACAGCACCATCCTCCGTCTCCAGCTCCCCCATCGCCCCCACTCTGTTCCATTGTAACCTTCACAGCACCACTAATAAACCAGTATTATAAGTATCATTTACAGTGTTACATTGTTGCGCCAGTAATGTATTTTGAACAGCTGAACCCAGATAAGGAGTTTCCCCAAGCACTCCCACTTGTAAATAATGAGAAGAGGATAAACTAGACTGCGCTAAAAAAAGTACAAATTATTCTTTAACCTCCCTGGCGGTAAGCCCGAGCTGAACTTGGGCTATGCCGCTGGGAGGCACCGCTCAGGCCCCGCTGGGCCGATTTGCATAATTTTTTTTGTTACACGCAGTTAGCGCTTTGCTAGCTGCCTGTAACCTCCGATCGCCGCCGATACCCGCCAATCCGCTGCTATACCCGTCGCCGCAGCCGCCCCCCCCCCCCCCAGACCCTGTGCGCTGCCTGGCCAATCAGTGCCAGGCAGCGCTGTGGGGTGGATCAAATTCCCCTTTGACGTCACGACGTCGATGACGTCGGTGACGTCATCCCGCCCCGTCGCCATGGCGCCCTCCAAGAGATCCCGTTCTTTGAACGGGATCTCTTGATCTCCGTTCGCCGAAGGCGATCGGAGGGGCTGGGGGGATGCCGCTCAGCAGCGGCTATCATGTAGCGAGACATTGTCTCGCTACGTGAAAAAAAAAAATTTAAAAAAAGGTATTTGCTGCTAATAATATAAAATGCTTTGCATATGCAATGAGCAAGAAATGAAGAAAAACTTACAAGTGCAAGTATGATGCACTAAAACTCTCAATCGCAACCACCACCCTACTGCAGTAGGAAAAAATAAGATATAGAAAATATAAAAAATATATTCATATGCTGTTGAGCGTGTTAGTGCATCATACTTTACTTGTACGTTTTTATTCATTTCTTGCTCATTACATATACAAAGCATTTTATATCATTAAAGAGTCATTTGTACTTTTTTAGCGCTGCCTAGTTTACCCTTTTTTTTCAGTTTTGAAAGTATGTTGAGGGGAAAACCGGATCAGGGGTACTTTAAGTGATATGTGACATGATGAGATAGACATGTGTATGTACACACAAATAAATATGCTGTGTTGCTTTTCTTCTTTCTCTGCCTGAAAGAGTTAATATTCATCTATGCAACTGACAGTTTCTGTCCAGTTGGGACACAGTGGACTAAACTGTCCCTCACTGATAAGGAATTACAGCGTAAAATACTTTCCTGATAGAGAAGTGGGCTTATGAGAACAGGAGATAGATAAAAAAGGTCAATAGTCCATATATTTTAGCACCTTGAGACATGGGGCAGACTGTTCATTAACCACTTAATGACCACAGTCTTAAACCCCCCTAGTGACCAGGCCATTTTTCACTAATTAGGCCACTGCAGATTTAAAGGGAACCAGAGACGAAGGCTAGTTGAAAAATGAAAAAAAGGTGTTATACATACCTGGGGCTTCCTCTAGCCCCATAAGCCTGGATTGCTCCCACGCCGCTATACTCCGCTGCCTCTATCGCCGGTACCGGGTCCCGTTACTACCGCCGGACGCGACCAGTTGTACGCATGCACAGGGGCTCTCTCCGGCTTTGTATGCATGCGCCTGTGCAGTACGGAGGGAGTGCACTGCGCTTGCGTCGACTGGCTCAACTGGCCAAATTACGGGACCCGGTACCGGCAGACAGAGGCAGCGGAGGACGTCGGCGTCGGAGCGATCCAGGCTTATGGGGCTGGAGGAAGCTCCAGGTATGTATACATTTAGTATCATCTTCATCTCTGGGTCTCTTTAAGGGCTTGCTGCAGGGCCGATACAACTCAGCACACAAGTGAATCCCCCCCCCCCACCACCCTTTCTGTCCACCAACAGAGCTCTCTGTTGGTGGGCAATGATCGCTCCCAGGATGTTTATTTTTTGTAAATATTTATTTCATTTATTTTTTAAAAAATGTATCTATTTTTTTATTTTTACAACATCCCCTCCCTTCCTCACCCCGCCAGCCAATCACTGTGATCGGCTGTCATAGGCATCGGCCTATGACAGCCGATCACTCTTGTAGGTCCAGAGGGGACAGCCGTGTCACACAGCTGTCCCCAGTACAGCGCTGCCGTAGATCGCAACGCTGTACACTGTAAATAGACAGCACCGTCTAAAGGTAGCCATACACTGGTCGATTTGCCATCAGATTCGACCAACAGATAGATCCCTCTCTGATCGAATCTGATCAGAGAGGGATCGCATGGCTACCTTTTACTGCAAACAGATTGTGAACCGATTTCAGCCTGAAACCGTTCACAATCTGTTGTGGTGGTGCTGCTGCTGCTGCCGCCGCCGCTCCCCCCCCCCCCCCGCATACATTACCTGCTCCGACGGCGCGACTCCAGTCCCCCGGTCACCGCTGCTCTGTCTGCGCTCTGGTCTCCAGGTCTGGCATGCCTCACTTCTTCTAGCCCGGCAGGAAGTTTAAACAGTAGAGGGCGCTCTACTGTTTAAACTTCCTGCCAGGCTAGAAGAAGTGAGGCATGCCGGACCTGGAGACCAGAGCGCAGACAGAGCAGCGGTGACCGGGGGACTGGAGTTGCGCCGGCAGAGCAGGTAATGTATGCGGGCTCTATTGCGTCGGTCGTCGGGCACTCGAACGCCGCTAGCGACGCGCTCCCACCCGAGGGCGATCGACGGTAATTTTCCGCACGGAGCGATTGACGGGATCGGACGAAATGGATCGAAATTCGGCGTGCTGCGGGAACGATTGGCAGCAGATTCGATCCCAGTGATCGAATCTGCTGTCGAAACGGCGGCAAATCGGGCCAGTGTATGGCCAGCTTAACAGTCTCATAGTGGCTATCGTTTTTTTTTTGTTTGTTTAAAGGTTACTATGCTGTTATGTATGTTTTAGAGCAGAGAGGAGTTCTGAGATCAGGTCCACTTTAAGCTGAGGAAGTACTTGAGGTTCTGTTATCCACAACAGAAACACCAGCTTCTATATAACAGTGTTGAAACACACTGCTGAACACTCAGTTCTGCATATTAACAGAGGTATTATTGTACAACATGTTTTTATCCAACAAACAGAACTAATGCTGCCTGTCTCTAGAGTTACATCTATTTGCTTTAGGGTTAGTGGCACTGTATTTGTGCAGACAACAATAAAACAGCATTTATGCAGGATGAAGTCTTGCTTGCTAATCCAGAAATAAAGAGCCAACGTTTTCTCATTACGCAGACAGCACTGAGGCTGGATGAACTGGCAATCTGGTTCATTTAGTAACGCAGAGACAATGATCTGTGACTCACGAAAGTGAATTGTGGAAGAGGGTGAGCAATGAAGGGGAAGCTGTGCTCGTTTCAAGTATTTGCTTTATTCATATCATCTTTTATTTATAAGTCGCCAGCATAATACGCAGGGCAGTACAATAAATAACAAATTACAAACTTACATAAATAACAATTATAAAGCATGACCTTGGAGAAGAGAGCAAGAAGTTTTGAATCAGGATGATACCCTTTATTGGCTAACTTAAAATTATATATAAAAGAGTAAGCTTTCCAGAAGAGGACTCTGTCCTATGCTTCTTACATGCTTGCTTGGGATAAAACAAACAGGAATTCTCCTGCACCTCACTGGGTGTTGGAGGTGAACACAGCTTCCTGTCACTTTTCTTCACTGGCCATCTGCTTTAATGAATCACACCCAAATACTAATCTTCTGACATTTCTTCATACAACAGACAGGGACGGATTTACCTTAAAGGATTTACGAGGCCAGACATAAAAAAAAAGATCAGCACCTGTAAGTTTTTTTCTACCATAGAGGACGTCATCTGCGCCCTCCCTTTCATTCCGCCGCTTGCAATTAGCTTGAGCTGGCCCCCCGTGGGTCCCGACCCCACCGCACGGGTCGTGTTATCTTCCCCACTCAAGATGGCTGCCGAGCTGAGCCCTCCTCCAGGAGGGCTGAGAGCTGCCAGGCGCACTCGTGTCTATGCGTACTACGCAGCCACGGCTCAGCCATCTTGAGTGGGGAAGATAACACGACCTGTGCGGTGGGGTTGGGACCCGCTGGGGGGGGGGGGGGGAGGGGCAGCTCAAGCTAATTGCAGGTGGCGGAATGAAAAGGGAGGGCGTCCTCTATGGTAGAAAAAAACGTACAGGTACTGATCTTTTTTTATGTCTGGCCTTATAAGTCCTTTAAGGCACTGTAGGCACATGCCTACAGGTGCCAGATGATGGAAAGGCAGCTCACTCCCCTCCCCAAGTGCTTCTCTCCCTCCTTCCCTATGCAGAGTCCCAAGCAAAGTGTGAATGAGAGGATACTCACCCGAGTCTTTGCATTCCACCAGATCTCCCTTCACTCAGGGGCACCTCTAGCTCCCTAATCCTTGGCGGCAACTCTGGCTACTTAATACTGAGGATAGTTCTGGCTATGACAGGCAAGAGAACTAAGGGAGAAGTGACAGCTGGGCCAGCCAGCACACTTTGGATGTGGTTCAGTGGCTGTTCGTATGTTCATGGAGGGTGAAGTCTAGGGTGCCAGGACATCTGTGCCTATAGGCTTCTGTAATGTAAATCCAGGCCTGACAACAGACCATGCTGAAGGTCTATACTGTGTTCACGTCAAATGTTTAAGTGAACCTTAAGTGTAATTACACTGATGAGATAAACAATTGTATCTAACCTCCTAGTCCTAAAAATTACTTTTTTTTTTTAGGTATCTCATAGTTTTATGTTATGTTTAAAAACGTAAAAAGGTAGACTTATTGTTTTTTCTCTGCGCAATGATACAGTTTGCTCAATGATATAGTCCATGTCTCAAAGAGCTAAAATAACCCAAGTAGCTCAGGGTGACACAGAACCACTAGAAAAGTATAGGGGACTAAAACAGATCAAAAAGCCCTACTAATAAAAAGCAACGCTCAGTGTAATATGCTGCTTAGAGAAGATAATTTGGATAATTTTGCTTGAAGTGAGTAACTGGTTTCCCACAATGCATTACTACTGAATATGTAAATTATCTCTTTATGCCCCTGAAGCCAGGCTTACATCCAGAACAGCTAGTGTATAGCAAGCCCATACATTTTACAAGGCCACATCAACCCAACATACAGATAGCCTGTATCTGTATCGGACTGTTGGTCCTCCTCAGTGCATGGCAGAGATTGATATGGCTCTATGTGATGGGGCTTGGACTAGTACAACAGAATACGCAAGCAGCTCGGGGTGACCTAGAACTGCTAGGAAAGTATAGGGGACTAAAAGAGAACAAAAATCACTCCAAAATATATGAGCTAATGAGCTTTTTATATTTATCCCCTGCAGTCCGAAGCTGTTCTCTTCCAGGAAAGAGTTTTATGGCTGTAACTCCTTATTAGTGAGGATTACACTATAGCTTGACTAGGTCCCGACTGGAACCAAACTGTCGGTTGCACACCTGAATTGTTAACTATTTCAGGCAGAAAAGGGAAAAGGGAACGCAGCCCAGTTCGTATTGTTCCACCACCTGGTCAGTTGGGTGCAGGCTGAGCTCAATGACGGTGGCGTTAAATACTATTCCCCCTCTGAGTCGTAGCAACTCGGAGGAAAAAGAAATTTGGGATCCGTCTATTGCTGGCACCTGAATTACACTGGGAATCTCGCTGTGCCTCTATAGATGTAATAACATTACATCTGTGGAGCGCCCAGGTCAAGCGCAGGCGGCAGAGAGAGTGCAGGGAGCTTGCACCCAAATTACCTGCTTTGACCTAATGATTTGTATGCATGACATGGTACATATACATGTCTATCTCATCATGTCACATGTCACTGAAAGAAAACCTGTAACGGAAAAAAACTCCCCGGGGGGTACTCACCTCGGGTGGGAAAGCCTCCATATCCTATCAAGGCTTCCCCACCCTCCCCCCACCCTCCTTTGTAGAACGGCACCAGCGAAAAGGCTCAGGGAACGGTGGGGATGTAAATATTTACCTTCTCGGCTCCAGCGCAGGCACAGTATCGGCTCTCCGCTCGGAGATAGGCGGAAATAGCCGATCGCTGTCGGGCCGCTCTACTGTGCAAGTTCAAGTCTCCTTCGCCTGTGTAATAGAGCGGACCCAAGAGAGATCGGCTATTTTCGCCTATCTCTGTGCTGAAAGCCGCAACAGCGCCCCCGCTGGAGCCAGGGAAGGTAAATATAGCAAGCCTTGTCAGGCTTGTCAAGCGTGGATTGCGGGACGCTTTCGGGGAGCCAGCGCTGGATTGCCTGCACCTACAGGGGAGGGGGAAGCCTCATTGGGACCCTGAGGCTTCTCCCTCCCGAGGTGAGTACCCCCCCAGGGGAAGTTTATTTTGTTACAGAGCCTCTTTAAGGTACAGTTCTACAACTTATCTCTGCACGGTCAAGGTTTGAAATAAATGTGTTTAATTGGCTTCACACACGAAACGACAGTTACTCTGTCTGGCCACGGTTAGCTGGATTGAGTGATAATCTGATGTATGTGTTGTTTCATTGCAGAACATGCAGTCAGAAAGGATGCAGATGCGATAAAGAAAGCTGGAAAGCCTTGCCAGATAAATGAATTGTGTGTGTAGTACAACTAAGAAACAGAACATTAGTAGCTAAGAAAAGAGTTTCATATTGTTTTCCAGTACAGAAAGAGTTAAAAAAACTTCAGTTATCTATGTGCAATAGAGCTTCTCTGAGCTATTGACCCAACTTGGGTTGAATACAGTCCTGTTTTCTGAAGCACTTAAACAGACAAGAATCAGTGAGATACAGCTTGAGATAAGGGTTTACTGCAGGAAAGTTCAAAAGCTCATTAGATCTGCTCTGCTTTATAACTTAAAATACAGAGTGTGGTTTGTAAACCTAAGAAAAAATTATAACTGAAAATAAAAATTTGAGACTCTTTTCTTCGCTACTAAGTTCTTTTCATTAGCCATACTACACATTCAATTCATTATATCATAAGTATTTTCTTCGTTTCAGGTTGGCTTTAAATGTAGTCAAGAAGGGGGTGATAGGAATCCTGCAGTCCAATGGGTGAATGGATGCCTTTAGGGATTGATTTCCTAAACTAATTATTTTTACCATGTTCTCTCTTCAAGGGATTTGTATCCATTTTTCTCAACTCGATAAATACTTTCAAATGCACACAAGCTGGTGTGGAAATGACCCCTTTATTAGGTGACGTATTGTCATAGCTTCATAAAATAGTATTTGTAATCTTGCAAAAATGAAGCATAGGAAAATAAACAGTTTCCGACAAACTAAAATCAACATGTCCGATCTCCTGCCCGATCGATTCTGCACTCGATTCTGTATTGAGGACAATGGAAAAAGATAAGAAAAATGAGCGGAAGATAAGAGAATCGCCCGCAGAATCGAGTGGCAAAAAATGATCGGGCGGCAGAATCGAGCATCAAAATCGACCCGTGTATTCCCAGCATTAGATGGTCCTATTTATTAGATTCTTTTGCTGATGATTGAGTATTTGAAGCATATTGCACCTCACCAAGAAAGAAGAAATTAAAGGATGCAAATCAAATTATCGCTATAGAACAACATAAACATTTCTATCGAGGTGAGAATAAAATATATAATGATTTCAATACGTACCGTAATGATCAAAAGCTAAAATGAATATACAGGGACATGATGCAGCATGATAGAAAAGTGTGACCTTAAACATGTGTCATATTAATTTCTATGTAGGACAGTAAAAAAAGTCCATGTGTGTGCATATGCTCACCTGATCAATAGTTAATATTTCTGTTTTGGCAAGTCAAACCAAGTATTGTTTTGTGATACTGCAAAATATATATAGATCCCTATTATTGCACTGGAAATGACTACATTCATTTCATATTTTATATATAAAAAAAAAGTTCAGGAAACATTAAACATTTAAGAATAAATCTAGTAAGGTCTATATAGCTGTATTACTTTTACATACATATTGGTTTATGGATACTGCAATATAGCAGACTTATGTTTATTGCTTTATTATACATGTTTTATATTATTACTTTTTTAGAAAATTACAAGCACAGTTTAGAGAAGATTTTAATTTCTGTATATGTTTTGCTGACCAGAATCAACAGCAATGCATGATGTGTTTATATATAGGTATAGTATACACATCAAAAAACATACTTGTAAAACATTGCTTGAAATATTATTTTATTGCCTTAAAAAAAGTTTACGTTATATTCAAGTAAGTGATAGAAATACAGAGTAATAATAATCATAATTCTATGTCAAAGTAATAGATTTATGTCTTTGTGTAAGGAGACTCATTTAGTGATTATAGAAATATGGGTAGTGTTTCTGAAATGATTCTACCGATAATTTCATTTTAATAGAAAAAACATTGTCGAAGAACAAACCTAATGAAATAATGTCCCTGAGTGTCAAAAAAACTTGTCGTCAATATTATAATATTGTTTAAATGCTGTTTGTATTTGAATTCATAACCCCAAAATCACAATAAATGATAACATTTAGTATTGATATTTTGTTTTTCTACAAAGGCACTATAACATTTTTGCTTTTATTGCGATGCATAGAAGAGCATTTGTGTTCTACGCTTTGCCTAGTGAACCTTTTTTTTTGTCTTCCAACAACCAGCATGGGCAGGGGAAGCTTTACATTTTTACATTTTAGTTGCAGTAGTTTTACTGAGATCAGATTCACTGGACTGTATGCTTAGAAGGATATTTACAATTACAGCTATATTACATCATTACCTTACTGCTTAGATGATGCTATTCACAGGCTCCAAATTCACAGAATCACTGAAACAAATAACTAAATCAGCACGACGACTAAAGATGATAGAAACACAAGTAATCTTTTTCTGTCTACAATATTAGGTACATTAACATTTGCAATGATTTTGTAATCATTGTGAAATATTGTACCTCTGCCTGTTGTGGAGCACTGTAGAGGTCCAATATGCAAGCCTTCTTTAATTAAGCTGAGAACTAGAACTTTGTCTCTTATCACTGCAAAAAAAATTCCGCTTATGATCATGCAGCCAGATAAAAGTGCAGTCTTAAGCCTCATCTACACAGTACAATTTTCCATTAGATAGAGAGATCTATTAGATAGATCTACTAAGAAATTGCATCGTGTGTAAACGTCCAAATAGTTTCAGATCAATTTTGCGATAGATTTTGCTTTGCTAAGTACCCAAAATATATTGCAAAATCTAATGCAATCCGATTGGACAGATTGGAAGTTACCTAATAGATCTGTCTAATAGATCCGATCTGATGGAAAATTGTACCGTGTAGATGAGGCTTAACAATCGGTAATATAGCTGTTGGAATGCTTAAGTAAACATTTAAAAAGGTACTGTATGTTTAGACAGGTTCACCTTGCCTATTTATAAAATATTATTAAACAATCATAAAGCAATAAGCAATAAGAGTGAAAGTTAAGGGAAATCAGGATTAAAAAAAAAACATAATTTACCTATCTCTGTATATCACTGGAATAAGTAGGAAAAATATGACATTGAATACTGGAGATTTTCTCTGAGTAGTGCGCATAAACAAGGATCTCCTTGTTTATAGCTACCAAAACGTTTTTTGGTAATATGTATTGTCATTGGCATTAATATAAAAGCATTCAGTTCACTTAATTTTCCTAGAACTGGAATAAAAGCAAACCTCTTGATAAAATCACATTGTACAGGAGTGCACAGGTCAGAATTACTACATTATGTGACATTGAGTAAAGTACTTCAGTGTACTTATATTATTGTATTGAGCTCTACTGATGAAGATGTCATACAAAGAAGAATTGGGGTAGGAGTATTCTGAAGTGTTCATATAACTGGGAGCTGCAAGCAGAACTAGCAGATAAAACGTGTGTGGTTCACATAGAAGAATCAAGTAAGTATGTAGCAGATTTCATTATTTGAACATGTTATTTTAGGAAATATGCCTGGTTCATATACATACACTATTACAAATTATATATTAAAAATATTATTACATTAAAATAAAAGTTTTTGTACCAGAAACTGTATTCAGATGTATTTAAAAAACAATAAAAAATACTAAAATTCTGCTGTAATACTATCTTTATAATTCCAGATTTGTAACCTGTATTACTTATCTCCTATTACTGGGGTGATTTACTTAAAATGTTTTTGAATATAGTCCAGTGAACCTGTGTGAACTATGCCAAAAACTTGAAAAACAAAAAGCTTATTTTATATATTACTGTTTATTTAAAGGGAAAGTCCATTAGTCCATTCACTAAGTGAAAAAAACCACTTATTTTTGTATTGCTATAAACTGGAGCATTTACAGTAGTTTTATGACTTTGTAGAAAGAATCATATCAAAATTATTATAGATATAAACAATATCACTAATTATGATGAATGATAGCAAAGCATAAAAACAGTTCTGAAGAAGGGACTGTAATGGGAGCTTTTACTAGACAATATGCTTACGAAATGTCAATACAGACATATGAAAATAATAAAATAATGACTTAAATTATCACACATATCAATCCTATTAATTCTACAATAAACACATATTGAACCCTATAAAAAATACAGATAAAATAGGCAGTTAAAGACTGGTAAAGTTGTAGCCTCATAAACAACAACATATTAATACTGGTGATGATTATTTATTAATTAGGAGTTTTTCAATGTGTCTGCACCACAATTATTTTTTATGACTCTTTATGTTATGTTATTTCATTAAGAAACTTAGACTGAAACTTGTAAATGATTTTGAAAGGATAATTTACTAAGACAATTAACTAAGATGAAACTATCAATATTATTGTCAATGTTAAGTTATTATTATTTAACTATGTTGTACTACAATTTGTTTTAAAACTTGCGATTTTCTCTTATGCTGAATATCTAAATGTAAAAGCAATTAAAATGCTAATTTGATAAAAAAGAATGTACTCTCTAAATTATACATTTAAGCGCAGCATGCTTAAAGGAAAACACCTTTTTACTAAATCTATTTTGAGTATTATAAGAATAATACTAATATGTATTTCTGAGATGAGAGTTTTTCAGCATATTATTGAAAATTATTATTATTGATTTATAAAGCATTAACATATTCCGTGGCGCTGTACAAAGTAAGAAACAAACATGGGGTACCTAATACAATGGTATACACCAATATACAAAATACAGAATTGGTAATTACAATGACAAAAGTAACATGATGCATACAATGTATAACAAATTTCAAGATACAAAAAGGTAAGAGCAAAATCTAAAAATAGCTAATTGACAAAGCTTCATAAAAACGTCTGAAGTTCCAAGAATGGGAAAAGTAATTATTTATATATTTACAATTCAGCTAAAGCTATACAAGTAAAATACAATCTCTGCTTGTTTTCTGCATAATAGAAGGACGTTTCCTTTTGTCTAATAAATCCTGAACAAAGCTTCTTGCTGTGTCTTACAAAAGCTAAGTCTTGTCAAGCTGTTATCAGCCATGAAAAGGAGTTGATATTCAATAGATGGCACATTGACTCCCAATCAATGTAGGAAACTACACAAAACAGAATCTGAACACACTTGAAAAAGAATATAACACATGACACCAAAAAGTAAAATTTTCCTCTAAACCGTATACTGTGCATACATTATATAAACTACTCGATAAACAAAGTCTATTGTGCATTGCATTGTTTTAGGTCTTAAATATCCTAAATGCAAATATAAATAGAGTGTAAATAATATTATGACAATTATAATTTGCAAGTATGATTTTATATGCATTAAACAAAAACATTATAAACTGTTGCTGATCTTAGGAGACTGCTCAGCAAGTTACAAACAGAAAATGGAGACATTTATTAAGTATAATTATTTGATTCCTTTTTGAATAAATCTTAAAAGCAATAATTCAACAGATATTACTAATCAACATGCTTGCATGGGCTAAATTGCAGCATCCACAAACTGATGTAAGTGCAACAGAACCACAGGTGAGTTCTTACATTTAATTCAGCACCAAGGAATATGTTGGCGCCTTACATAAATCAATAATAATAATAATAATAAAAACTCTGACCCTTTTAAAGAAAAATTTCAAGCTATTTCAAATGTATCTAATTATTTTTGGTAGAATAACATCCGCCAATATGTTGCAGCGTCAAAAAGGAATATTATACTGGGAAGGCTCAGTGCACACATAGCAGAAACACTAGCCTTGCGGAAAATGCTGTGTTTTTGCCACTAATGGAAGTCTATAGGACGCAGGAAAAAACACATATCAAAAACGCACATGTGTTTTTGATGCGTGCGTTTTCAAAAACGCTGGTTTTGTTGCTTAGTCTTCAAAAACGCAGCAAAAATGCACATAATGAAAATCAATGTATACACAATGGTATGCATTTTACATGCGTTTTTGATGCGTGCGTTTTCAAAACCGCTGGTTTTATTGCTTAATCTTCAAAAACGCAGCAAAAATGCACATAATGAAAATCAATGTATACGCAATGGTATGCATTTTACATGCGTTTTTGTAGAAAAAAAAAAAGCTTGTTAAATGGATCTGCGGTAAAAAAACGCTAACGCAAAACGCACATACAGCGCACACAACACAAAATGAAGCTTGACATAAAACACAGCGTTTTATGTTATGTGTGCACCTAGCCGACCACACAAATCAATTTCCCGTCCGATTGACGGGAATCAGACAATTATTTCCGACATGTCAGATCTGTTGCTGATCAATAAAGGGATCGATTTTGGAAAGTTATCATCGGAAAATCAATCCCTTTAGCGATCGGGAGCAGTTTGGACATGTACACGGTACTGCTTCCTGTCCGATCACCTGTCGATTAGACAGGAAATTGAATTGTGTGTAGCCAACATTAGGGTTGAATTACCAAATTTTTAACACTTTTGGAAAAATATGCGGTCACATAATGTTGTTGTGATTTGTAAGAATTAGTAACTGGCATAACACAGTAAGATTCCACTTTTCCATAAATTTTCCACGTGTCCTATATTTTTTTTAGTGTTTATTTTGATGTTATGTATTAATATTATTATATCTTCCCATTCCCACATTGCTGCAAGTGTTTAGGTTGTTTGCTATTGTTAATTTAATTTTTATCCCTTGGTTCCTACTTTTTTTTAAACTTTATTCACAATACTCACCTGCAGGTAAGATTAATAACTATGACCCTCTTGTGCACAAGGTGAGATATTTAAAAATCTGATTAATTTCACCATTATATAAATATTGTTTTAATAAACCATATGAAGCTTTCTAAAAGGTTAATTATCTTCCTAATTATGTACATTTGAGATATCCGATACGCTTTAGGTACATTAAAAATAGCTTTGATCTTATTATTAAGTATTTATAGCACCAACATCTTCCGCAGCAATGTACAGAGTATCTTGTCTTGTCACTTAAAGCGTACCTGAACTTAGACCTTCCGCTCTGCTCTAAAAGATAAGCAACAGCATAATAACCTTTAAAAGAAAAACATTTCTTTGTTACAGCTGATACTAATCCTGCAATAAACCTGCAGTTTGTCTAGTTCCTGCATGTTTACATCTTGTGTTTACAAATGAGATCTTTGTCGTGGTAGTCAGCTGACACAGCTTAGGTATCAAATTACAATTTGTGATTAGTCCCAGATAAGGGATAATTAGAGAGGCTAAACTCTTTAAATACATACAGGGTGCATTTCTCTATGTTTTCCTTCTGTCCTATGCAAGAGTTCAGGTCCACTCTAACTGTCCCTCAGGGGGCTCACAATCTAATACCTATCACAGTTATATGTCTATGTATGTATCATGTAGTGTATGTATCATGGTCTACAGCCAATTTAGGGGGAAGCTAATTAACTTATCTGGATGTTTTTGGGATGTAGGAGGAAACCGGAGTGCTCAGAGGAAACCCACACAGGCACGGGGAGAACATACAAACTTTGTGCAGATAGTGCCCTGGCTGGAGTACGTAATGGGCACCCAGCGCTGCAAGGTAAGACTGCCAACTACTACGCCACCGTGCTGCCCAATGAGCATAGATAGGGCTTGATTCACAAAGCGGTGCTAACCTACTTAGCACGCCTAAAGACTTTTAGGGCGTGATAACCATTGCACTAAGTAGGCTAGCACCGTTTTGAGGAATAAACTAAAGCGCAAAGTCACGAAAGTCGCATAGGGTTTCATGGGCACAGCGCGCACACTGCGCTGTGCACTGTGTGACTGCGTACGCAAAACTATGCGCGTGGGACTTTGCGCGCGAGTTTATTTTATCACGCCTAAACTAAGTTTAGGCGTGATAATGGGCTTTTCACCAGCATGCTAACTGTTAGCACACTTTAGTGAATCAAGCCCATAGTGTGAACGCTGTGTTGGACAAGTTCTTCACTGTAGAATTGCATGAAAACAACCAACATCGTAATGCAATGAAAGGGGAAAAGTCACCTCATGCATTAGGCGCAAAATATGATCCATACAGTGAAGCATACAGTCACTGAAAAGTATGCCTCATTGCAACTGTAAATGCGCCTTGCATTATGCTAATGAGTTCCACTGCTTCGCTTTGACGCTTTGCGTCAATCAGAACATACCTATACAATATAATTATCTCTCATTAGCAATGTGATTATATTGTACGATGTAATGCATCGCAGTGCCCTAGTGTGAATCCAACCTCAGTATATCAATCCCTAAAAGCAACCACACATTGGACTTTGGGATTCATATTACATTTATACTACATTTAATACTTCCATGTAATGTTTGTGTGCTTACTTTTGAGAAGCGTGGCAAATTGTTACGGCTGAATTGTTACATCTCCTGCTTGATTTGGTATTGCAGACATAGGTGTGATTTATTTGGACCTTTTATTGGCTGTCTGCAGACCAATATAAATGGCAGAGTGCTGTCTGGTAGGGAGCATTTGTACCTCTTATGCTTGACAATCTGCTCGAGGGGTAGTGTGGGTGAATTTCCTGGTGATGGTAGATATGGGTCTTGCCTGTGCTCCCCCTTTGGTGTTGTATGCGGGTTTGGGGGTCCCTGGTGGTGGCAGATCCTGGGGCCCCCAACTGTCATGTTCACCAGTGTTTGTGTGTCTTTAAAGCTACTTGTGGCTTTAACACTGGAGATGCCTTAGCAGTAGGGCCAGACCTCCCATGACTCAGCCATAAGCACTTGCTTCAGGTGATGCTTACATGGGGCAGAGCCTGGAGTGGTGGCGTAGAGGCTCGGGGACCAGGTGCCCGCCAGAAGTGGGGAGGGGGGTCAACATCCTTCCTCTCTTCATCTCCATGGGCCTCCCTCCTGTCCCCCTAAAAAAGTGGTGTAGCTGTGGGTTCTGTAAATGGCTCACCCCTCCCTACTCCATGTGACGTGTCCATCTGCTCCAGCAACTGGCTCCTATCTGGCCGCCCAATCTCTGTATGATGTGAGTCATGCAGGGAAACAGTAAGTAGAAAGGAGCCAATACTGGGGTGGATGGACACGTCGCATGGAGCAGGGACAGGTGAGTAATTTACAAAACCCACCGCTGCACCGGGGCAGGATGAGGGCCCATGGAGAGGGAGGGAGGAAGGATGTCAGCCCCCCTCCCCACAGTGTCACCCACAAAGTGGCATCTACAACTGGCTACCTATACTGGAGGCACCTATATCTGGCTGTCTATACTGGGGCACCTATACGTGTTTGCTTCAGGGAACAAAAAGTTAAGAACCTAATTCCAGGATGCACATAGAGCTTTGTAGCTATCTGTAGCCTATAGAAATGCACCGATCTAGAGGGGAGCAGCCCCTGTGATCCCCAGAGCTTCAGATCAGGTATTTTTGTGGTTACACTTGTAGTGGGTGTGAAGATCATGATGGCCACACTTGTTTTATGGCCCTTGTGAGGTGGGCTCCAGGGCCATGAAGAGCACCAAGGGGAGGCAAGGGAAGGGGTTTGAACGTTGGAGGGACCCCAACAAAGTTTTGTTGGGGGTGTCTTATGAATTGTAGTTATGCCACTATGCCTGTGTTGACCCTGATAACAAGCAGTCCCTGTACTGCATGGCTGTGTGTAAACATGAGATGATCCAAAGACAAGAAAGAATGGATGGACTCCGGAACTCTCCAAGCCAAGCTTCTTTATTAAGGCCATGAAGCACAGGTACAGCAAATGCCCCTACAGTCTACAGCTGTTTCACGTGTTTAACATGCCTCTTCAGGACGTGGGACCGATGATCCATAGGCAGCCTATAAGGGAAACCCTAGATTACTTGATATTGTGGCCCGATTGACATTCTGATTCAATAATTTTATTGCAACATGGCTGCTTGATTGATATTTTGATCGTTTTCCAGCCAAAATCAGTTGAACTAATCAATCTGTATTAGTGTCAAAATCTCGGTCGCAAGGGCTTGATCATGTAATGGAATTTAATATTGCGACTACCGATGGACATTATGGACCCACAGCCTTCATCTTCCCAAGTGTAAACTGTCCTCACCGTGCCAGTGCTCAGTGTTAAGCAGGGCCAGCCCGCCCATGAGGGTGAAACTTTTGCCTTAGGCGGCACTTCTGGGGGGGCGGCACCCCCCCTCCCTCGCCTGGGTCCCCCGTCCTCCGCTTCCCTCCAGCTTTAAACAGTTACGTCGCTGGCTGCAGCTATAAGAGGCAACGGGCAGGGATCACTCACCTCTTCCTTGTTCCATCGTGCGCTCCACTGACGTCACTTCCTGCGGCGTAGCAGGAAGTGATGCCAGTGCAGCGAAGGCTGGAGGGGAGCGGAGGACGGGGGACCCAGGCGAGGGAGGGGGGGTCCGACCCCCCTCCCCGCCGCTAGGCCCAATACTCCCTTCCTGCCCGCTATCCCCTCCAGCTCAGGCGGCCCCTCACACCCACGGCTTGGGGGGGGGGGGGCGGCGATTTCTTGAAAGCTTGCCTCAGGCTGCAAAAAGTCTAGGGCCGGGCCTGGTGTTAAGTCTCACCTCTCCGCCGCCATAATGACTGGCCTTCTCCAGGGTCTGACACCACCGTGAGCACCTGTACCACGTCACACTGGCATATGTGTGATGTCCCACATGTGCCGAGTCACGTAGTACTGATGCTCTCGGTTACGCCGAACACCAGAGGAGGCCAGGAGTCGCGCCGGTGGAGAGGTGAAACTTTAAAACACTAACCACATGCTGGAACTCACACACTTTACACTTTGGGGCCAGCCTAGCAGAAGGAGGCAGCAAGACAATTCCCAATAGATTTCATGCTGAAATCTATTGGAAATCGCTCTGCAGTGTGTGAGCAGGCAATAGATCTCTCTCTCATCAGATCTGATAAGAGAGGGATCTATCTGATGGTCAGCAATATATCGAGTGCCAGCTTAAAGAGGACCTGTAACATAAAAAAATTCCCCTTGGGGGGTACTCACCTCAGGAGTGGGAAGCCTCTGGATTCTATCGAGTCTTCCCCATCCTCCTGTGTCCCACGATGGTCTCTCTGTGCCCCTCCGAACAACGGGCATGTAAATATTTACCTTTCCGGCTCCAGCGCAGGTGCAGTAGCGGCTCTTGGCTTGGAAATAGGCGGAAATATCCGATCCGCAAGTCTCCTGCGCAGTAGGGCGGACCCAAATGAGATCGACTATTTCCGCCTATTTCCAAGCCAAGAGCCGCAACAGCGCCTCCGCTGGAACAGGGAAATGTAAATATTGCACAGCCTGACAAATTGTTGGCTGCAGCGAGACCACCATGGGACAGAGGAGGACAGGGGAAGCCACAATAGGATCCAGAGGCTCCCCCCTGAGGTGAGTACCCCCCAGGTGAAAATTTTTTGATTACAGAGTCTCTTTAAAGCAGACCTGTAGAATCTTAAATGAAAAGGAGTTTCACTTACCTGGGTCTTCTGTCAGCCCCATGCAGACACCCTGAGCCCACGCCGTTACCAAACAATCCTCCGGTCCTCCATGGCGGTTTACTTCAATTCTCGACGACTTGCAAGTCGACGCCCACTGCACCGGTGCGGCCCTGGCTGCGTCCATCATAGTATGCGCTTCTGTGGCCAGGAATATTCTGTGCAGGTGCAGTACGACAAAATCTCTGTTTCAGTAAGCTCCCAGTGATGGTAGTGCAAACGAGGATGCAGTGGACAGCGACTGAACAAAGCAAAAGTGTGACGCAGCAAGGACCGGAGGATCATTCAGAGATGGCGCGGCACAAGGGCGGCTATAGGGGGCTGGCAGAAGCCCCAGGTAAGTGAAACCCTTTTTTTTTTAATTCTTCAAGTTTCCTCCAAGGCAATCAATCATTATAATCATTATAAGTGAGTGTATCCTATAGTAGTGATTGATCAGTCAGTGGTCAGTGGTCTGCATTAGTGATTGATACGTCTGCAGCAGAATTCATGTCTGATCAGTGGGCGATCTCATCATTTTGATTGGATCGTTCATCAGTTGGAAGTGACTATTGGCTTGTGTGTATGATGTTGTAGAAAGTGTCGAGAAGAGAGGACTGGAGATCTCCCTGCAGTGACAACATCAGGGATAGGTCACACAGCCAGTGACATAAAATATTCCATCCCCTCTTAGCTGATGTCACCACGCTGCTGGTGATTTATGGTTGGTCACAGTCTGCTGCCACTGGGAAAGCAGCTGTGTGATGTCATCTGCATACACTGAACTCATGATGAATGCACATATTTAGAGGGAACCCAAACAGGACATCATTCTGGAAAATAAATGCTTACATTGTTCCTTGTTCATTATTAGATTAAGCTGCACACTGATGGTGAAACAAAACATTACATTGTGAAACATAGAATTATAGCGAAGACGATATCTGCAAGAATTTAATGTGAGTAATAGAAAAAAGTAAGAGCAATATTTATTACAGAATAGACTGAAATAAAGAGAGAGAAAAAGGATGAAAAAAGAAAAGATGAGGAATAATATAAAACAAAGAACTGGTAGGGAGAGACGGACTGAGTCCATATTCAATTCACTTTTTCTCCTGAGTTTTCTCCTAGGAGATAATTTTACATCTTTTATTTATAATAACTTTTCAGCACTTTGCAATTTAAAAAGTACCAAAAAGAAGGTGAAAACTGCTATCAAAATTACTTTAAGTATTTTCTTGACTGATGGTGTTTTAAAGGGCATTGTAACCCGATTTATCCTTGTGTTCTGCCCCGGCTGAAAGGAATCCACCAGACACTGACTCAAATGCGAATATCAAGAATTTATTTGTGACCTAACAATGGTCAACTGGTAACTTCCTCAACCAGTAATAACTCTCAACACAAATATAAATTCTTTTCACAATACAATGGCCTCAATTCACTAAGCTTCTCTCCTGTCTTTAATAACATTTCTCTAGTTATCACCATGGTGACGAGGCATGTAGTACTCAGGAAACATTTTACCTCTGGCAAACCTAAAGTTACCTCTTCTGTCTTTAAGTTAACTCTTCAAGGTAACTTAAGGAATGAAGAGGTAAGATTACTCTCTTACTAGTGGAGGTAAGTTTTCTCTTGCCTTATTATCTCCAGCATGATCTTAGTGAATTGAGGCCATTGTCAGAAAATCTTCTCCTCTTCACAGCTGGTGCACTGCATAAAGCTGCGGAATAAAAATCATCAACCACAACTCAATACAGCACTTGCTATTGCAGTACCATATGCTGACGTATAGGGGCTTGGGTAAGAACCGGTCTACTGAGCAATTCAAGTTCTATACAGTCTTAGTCCCTTGTTGCCAAGGCCAAGCTATATTGCTCAGCAAAACCTTAGGGTGACAAAGTTTCTCTTTTGCTGTGGTACTGAAGCAGCTCTCACTTTCCTTTGCTGGTTTATGACACTGAAATGATCTTTCACTTTTTTGGCTAAGAGGATTTCTTAGACTTTCCCTCTATATACTGTGGACCCCAAATGAAATAATAATAAAACAAAATAAAAATAATAATAATAATAATAATAAAACAATCAACAGATAAGCGTTAAAAGACATTAAAAAAAGAACCAAAGAAAACAAATGCACCAAGATATAGCGCCAAGATCTCCATGTAATAAGATCACTCTCAATTTAGACTGTTTAGACTTCACACTCAAGAAAGCTCCAGCTTACCCAGTTGCAACACTTGAATCAGCAACTCAGTTTGACTCTTTTTCTCTATCAGGTGCTACTGTAGTTCTCTTTAGTATCACTGGATGCTGAGTGACTCTATCACAAATCTTCTCCTTTTCTGCTGACAGGTTAACAGAACTTGTTTTGTTTAACTGACAGGTTCTCTTTATCTCAAACGCTATTTCTCTCTCTCTCCTGCACAAATCTTGCACTTAGGTAGAACAGATATCACTTATGTTTTACTTGAATATCAGGCTGTTGGTACATAGACTGAGTAACATATGCAGCCTGACAGGCAGTATGTCTCTGAATTACAATCACTTCTAGCGGCTGAGCTATACATCAAATGAGGGGCTTGACAGAGGCCTTTTACTCTCTAGGTGAAAGTTCACTCACACTAGCTGTAACTTGGACACAGTCTTTGTTTCTTAGGCAATACAGTGCTGGATTGCAGAGATGAACTGTTTATCCTCACAAAGTTAATGCTTCTTTAAGGATATATCAAGCAAGCAGATCCTAATCTAAACAAGTTCATTAGAGGATAAATTCAATATGATGTGGTTAACTGTCACTTTTCCTCAGATAACCATCACCGAACCCTGGCTCTTTTCACCTGATACCGGCTACTACTCTGATCACAGTCTGTGGCAAAGTCACAATGCTTCTACTCATCTGTCTCAATAGTGTCTCTCTCTCCCTGCACTGGCTTGGATCTGGCCTAATGTCTCTTTAATGCTTTCAGCTGCTGTCTGGTCTCTGTCCCTTCTGACTGGGCTCTCTCCTGTGTGTGTTCAGATAGCTGCCGCCAGGCCCCCGCACTGCCTCATGGGGTGGGTGCTACAGCTGCTCCGGTCTGAGCCTCTGCTCCCCTCACTCACCGCCGCCTGACTGACTGACTTTTGCGCGGTGAGGAGAGCTGGTTAAAACCAGTTCCCTCCGCCTGTGTCTCGCGCCACTCTGTCTGCTGCACCTGCGCTGTCCCCCGCTCTGATCGCACGGCGCTTCTGGAAGATTCCCCACTTTGTATGCCTGGTCGCCTAGCACACCAATACATGTGACCAAAGGTGCGCTTAGGCCGCTCTCTATGTGCCGTTTTGGTTCCACAATGTTATTTTCAAAGCGAAGTTTTAGCCTACATGCTAATATTATATTACACATGTAAAATACATTTCCGCATCACACTCCATTCTCTTAAAGGGCTACAGCATTTTATTTACAAGTAGGAAAATATCACCTAGGAGAAAACTCAGGAGAAAAGTTAATTGCTTATGGGCCAGAGTTAGAAAGATAGAGGGTTAAAAGGTATATGAAGTGACATGATGAGGTTAACATGAGAATGAAAGATCCCAGTTTCAAATCCTGTGTTGTGTTGGACTATATTGGACATTGGCACTTATCAGTTCAGCACCAATGTCTGACATAGTCTGACACAGCAAAACATAGCTGCCACTAAGGGCACCATTGCCAAATCCAGTCACGCCAGCCGCTTTGTGTCATCATGGCGGCCGGCGTGACAGGTCTGCGCATGCGCAGGTTTTTTCCGCGCATGTGCAGACCTGTCATGCCGGCCGGCATGATGACACGAAGCGGCCGGCGTGATCACACCATGCGTCATTAACCAGGAAGAGCCGGCCCGGGTGTCGCTGGTAACGGGGGCCGGTGGAGGCACAAGGAGAGGAGCCAGGAGGACGCCGGGGGACCTCGCCGCCTACGGTGAGCTGGAAGAAGCCCCAGGTAAGTGTAATCTTTTAATTTCACGCACTGCTCAGGGTCCCTTTCATCCCAAATTTTAGTAATCTTCTTGTTAAACACTGTTGAGTGTTGTTGAGCACAAGGCTGGAGATCATTCTGTTATGGTGATTGAATTAGAATAGCAGACTGGGTAGTTTAAAAAGAGAGTAATGCTTGAAAACACTGTTCTTCCTCTGTTAACCAAGGTTACCTGCAAGGAAACACTTGCAGTGAGACAAAGAGTTTTGGAAGGTGGCCTGGGGTCAAGAAGGGCAGCAAAGAAGCCACTTCTATCAAAGAAAAATCATCAGGGACAGGCTCATATTCTGCAAAAAGTACAGGGATTACTCAGACTACTGAGAACTGGGGTAAAGTCATTTTCCAACAGTAACTGAAAAAATTAAGCAGAGCCTTCCTATAATCAAAACCGTAAGTACAGCCATGAGGACATTTGTGTAGCTCATAAACTAAAGAAGACAGTGTCCACAGACGCGTATCTGGAGGGATGCAGGCATGACACGTGCCCGGGGCGACCTCCCTCTTCAATCATCAGGGGGGCGCAGTGCTGCTGACAGCATTCCTGAGTCTAAGGGAATAACAATCATCCAGCAGCCTGCCCTTCTCAGCCTTTGTCATATATCTACATTACAAGCTATTGAGAGGTGAACACCGAAGTTTTCCCTCACTCCCTAATACAGACCATGTCTCAGTCCCCGGAGATAGCAGCAGAAGCTTCTGGTCTGGAGGTTACTACAAGATCTCACATCCATTCAGCTCTGTCATTCACACATTCCTCAGCCTTATCTCAGAGTGCTGTTTACTTACTTTTATTTATGGCACTCTCTGCACTTTAAACATTAAGCTGCTGGCATCTCTGTGGCCAGATTTAACACCCTCTCTCTTGTACAGTGTACCTCAGTTGTTAGAATGCATTATATTTCTAGCTCAGTACCTATCTACTGATATTTAATAGGTTGTCAGACTTTTATTATGTTATAATTGTCACTGCAAATGTTCCATTGCTTTCATTCATATGAGAGTGGTGGCTGCCAAATGTATTTCCTTTTAAACAATACCAGTTGCATGGAAATCCTGCTGATCCTTCTGGTCACTAGGGTTCAAATCACACACCTGAAACATGCATGCAGCTAATCTTTTCAGATGTGTCATAGACATTTGATCTGCATACTAGGGTCTATGGCAGGGATCACACTTGTTTTTCAGTTTTCAACTCAGCTTTTTCTGCGTACATTTTCTGCACACCAAGTGTGTTTCTATGCAGAAAAACTTGTGCTTTTTTTCACAACCGCTAATGTAATTGATACAGAAAACTGACAAAATGTGCAGAATTATCATGCAGAATGTCAGTTTTTTTTCTGTGCAAGAAAAACACATGAAGTGTGAACTAGCCCCTTGATTAACATGAGTTTTCAGTTTTTCTGTGCAGAAAACGCGTATGAAAACAGTCAAGTATGTTCCCTGCCTTAAAGTATTAGAGGCAGTGGATCAGAAGGATAGCCTCATTTATTTCATGATGGGGTTACCCTGTCCAAAAAGATTAGACAGGATGCTGTTGATTGTAGGTGTGTGTGTGTGTGTGTGTGTGTGTGTGTGTGTGTGTGTGGGGGGGGGGGGCTGGGGGGCTGGGGGGCGCAATTTTAGTATTTGCCATGGGCGCTGTCTTGCCTAGATACGCCACTGAGTGTCCATGACACAATAATTATACATAACCACTGCATAGTCAAAAATATGTAACACCATTTATTAGGGACTTATCCCATAGGCATAAAAACATAAAAAACATTTAAAACAAACAGCATCTGGTAGAAAATAATGGCCCCAATTCACTAAGCTTATCTCCTGTCTTTAATAACATTTCTAGAGTTATCACCATGGTGATAAGACATGTCGTATTCAGGAAACATTTTACCTCAGGCAAACCTAAAGTTAACTCTTTTGTCTTTAAGTTAACTCTCCAATCCTTAAAATAACTCCAGAGTTAAAGACAGGCTGTTAATTAACTGTGTGTGAAAATAACTACAGAGGAGGTAAATTAACTACAGAGGAGGTAAATTAACTACAGAGGAGGTAACGTAAGGAATGAAGAGATAAGATAACTCTGTCACTGTGTTGAGGTAAGTTTTCTCTTGCCTTATTATCTCCAGCATGATCTTAGTGAATTGAGGCCAATGGCCTCAATTCACTAAGATCATGCTGGAGATAATAAGGCAAGAGAAAACTTACCTCCACACAGTAAGAGAGTTATCTTATCTCTTCATTCCTTACGTTACCTCCTCTGTAGTTAATTTACCTCCACTGTAGTTAAGTTACCTCCTCTGTAGTCATTTTTACACGCAGTTAATGAACAGCCTGTCTTTAACTCTGGAGTTATTTTAAGGATTAAAGAGTTAACTTAAAGACAGAAGAGTGAACTTTAGGTTTGCCTGAGGTAAAATGTTTCCTGAATACTACATGCCTTATCACCATGGTGATAACTCTAGAAATGTTATTAAAGACAGGAGATAAGCTTAGTGAATTGAGGCCTATGTCATATAGTACACAAGTGGGCTTGTTCAAAATAGATACTATGCAAAATAATGCATTCATACATACCCTAGATCCAGGTAGCATGATAGCAAAAAGGAGTATATATAAGCAGTCTGAGTAGGGAAGAGAAAAAAAAAAAGTAGTATAAATGTTGTAGAAGAATTATCTTACTCACTCTGAGGATAAAGTATATCGCCAGACCGCCGCATTGTCTCACCCGTTCCGAAACCCTGTTTCTTCGTCCCTAATAAATGGTGTTACATATTTTTGACTATACAGTGGTTATGTATAATCATTTTCCAACAGTAAACCATCCTAAGAACATTCATGTGTGGGGCTAATTTTTATCCAAGGAAGCGGGCTCACTCACAATTGTGCCTAAAAACATAACAATGAATAAAGAATGGTACCAAAATATCGGCCAACAGCAACTTCTTCCAACCACCCAAGAACAGTTTGGTGAAGAACAATGCCTTTTCCGTGCCACAAGGCCAAAGTGATAACTAAAGGTGGCCATACATGGTACAATTTTTCAGTTTTTTTTATTAGATAATTTAGTTTGATTATTCCATTAGATCGAATATAAAGATTTTTCCAGCATGTCCGATCAACTTTTTCTTGAAAAATAGGATAATTGTTCGAATTTCTTGATCGAAAAAAAAATATTTTCACTTTCATTTATATAGATCGAATAAATGGGAAAATTGAACGTTTTTAATGTATCGTGTGGGCACCATAAGTGTCCCAAGTAACACTGCATTGAAATTTTGGGGTCACAGCCAGATAACACCCCAGACTTTTTTTAACAGTAAACAAAACACCCCAGCCTTTAATCTAAATGTGAACGCAAGAGGCGGGTGGACAAATAAAAAATCCACAAAGTCTGAGACAAAAGAGAAAAAAGGCCAACACTGAAAACATTGACAATGTTCAGTAAAAGCCTTTAAAACTTATGTAATACTTGTAATTATACTTCAATATACCCCCCCCCCCCCCAAAAAAAACCCCGACAAAAAGATCTAAAAACACTGACGCTGCAAACTTTGCGAAAACCAGTATTTTTGCCATTTTCAAATCCTTTGGTTAGGAATGTATTATTATTATTTAGCATTTATATACAGTGGGTTGCAAAAGTATTCGCCCCCCCTTGAAGTTTTCCACATTTTGTCACATTACTGCCACAAACATGCATCAATTTCATTGGAATTTCACGTCAAAGACCAATACAAAGTGGTGTACATGTGAGAAGTGGATCAAAAATCATACATCATTCCAAACATTTTTACAAATAAATAACTGCAAAGTGGGGTGTGCATAATTATTCAGCCCCCTGAGTCAATACTTTGTAGAACCACCTTTTGCTGCAATTACAGCTGCCAGTCTTTTAGGGTATGTCTCTACCAGCTTTGTACATCTAGAGACTGAAATCCTTGCCCATTCTTCTTTGCAAAACAACTCCAGCTCAGTCAGATTAGATGGACAGCGTTTGTGAACAGCAGATTTCAGATCTTGCCACAGATTCTCGATTGGATTTAGATATGGACTTTGACTGGGCCATTCTAATACATAGATATGTTTTGTTTTAAACCATTCCATTGTTGCCCTGGCTTTATGTTTAGGGTCATTGTCCTGCTGCAAGGTGAACCTCTGCCCCGGTCTCAAGTCTTTTGCAGTCTCCAAGAGGTTTTCTTCCAAGTTTGCCCTGTATTTGGCTCCATCCATTTTCCTATCAACTCTGACCAGCTTCCCTGTCCCTGCTGAAGAGATGCACCCCCCGAGCATGATGCTGCCACCACCATATTTGACAGTGGGGATGGTGTGTTCAGAGTGATGTGCAGTGTTAGTTTTCTGCCACACATAGCGTTTTGCATTTTGGCCAAAAAGTTCCATTTTGGTCTCATCTGACCAGAGCACCTTCTTCCACATGGTTGCTGTGTCCCCCACATGGCTTGTGGCAAACTGCAAACGGGACTTCTTATGCTTTCTGTTAACAATGCCTTTTTTTTCTTGCCACTCTTCCATAAAGGCCAACTTTGTACAGTGCATGACTAATAGTTGTCCTATAGACAGATTCCCCCACCTGAGCTGTAGATCTCTGCAGCTCGTCCAGAGTCACCATGGGCCTCTTGACTACATTTCTTATCAGCGCTCTCCTTGTTCGGCCTATGAGTTAAGTGGACGACCTTGTCTTGGTAGGTTTACAGTTGCGCCATACTCGTTCCATTTCTGAATGATCGCTTGAACAGTGCTCCGTGGGATGTTCAAGGCTTTGGAAATATTTTTGTAGCCTAAGCCTGCTTTAAATTGCTCAATAACTTGATCCCTGACCTGTCTTGTACCTGTCTTGTGTGTTCTTTGGACTTCACGGTGTTGTTGCTCCCAATATTCTCTTAGACAACCTCTGAGGCCCTCACAGAGCAGCTGTATTTGTACTGACATTTGATTACACACAGGTGCACTCTATTTAGTAATTAGCACTCATCAGGCAATGTCTATAGGCAACTGACTGCACTCAGATCAAAGGGGGCCGAATAATTATGCACACACCACTTTGCAGTTATTTATGTGTAAAAAATGTTTGGAATCATGTATGATTTTTGTTCCACTTCTCACGTGTACACCACTTTGTGTTGGTCTTTCATGTGGAATTCCAATAAAATTGATTCATGTTTGTGGCAGTAATATGACAAAATGTGGAAAACTTCAAGGGGGCCAAATACTTTTCCAACCCACTGTAGCACCGACATCTTCTACAGCGCTGTACAGAGTATGCTGTCTTGTCACTTAACTGTCCCTTAGAGGAGCTCACAATCTAATCCCTACCATAGTCACATGTCTATGTATGTATCCCTGTAGTGTATGTATCGTAGTCTAGAACCAATTTAGGGGGAAGCCAATTAACTTATCTGTATGTTTTGGGGATATGGGAGGAAACCGGAGTGTGTGGAGGAAATACAAACTTCCTGCAGATAGTGCCCTGGCTGGGATTTGAACCAGGGACCCAGCACTTCAAGGCAAGAGTGCTGACCACTATGCCACTGCAATGAATGGTAAGTGTTAATAATAAAGCAGATAGTACCTTATTTGTTCATGTTGAGTACATAATTAAGTTGTGTAAGTAGACATCAGTCTGTACATGACATGACAAGCGCTGTACTTCCTAGAAGAGCAGAATCCCCCTTCCCAGCCTTATGTCATTGTGTGCAATCATCACACAGCTTGTCGCAGAGCTGCTCAGTGTCAGCCCTGAACTTACACTGCTGATCCTGGGCTACGTGTGCTGCTTGCTGAGCCTCCCCTCCTCCTGCCACAGCTCCTAGTTTATGTTTCCTTATGGCTATTGCTGGCTGTACCCTGTGGATAATGGCACCGGCTGTAATATAATTACATATGATGCAATGTACAATGTACACACACCAGTAACACAGAAATTATCAGTGTACAATTATTTACTGGGGCCTGCTGCAGTAACTGAGAGCTTTATATAGCACACTGCTTTTCCTACAGAGCAAAATAGGTCATTTGGACATTTGCATTGCTGGAAAATGGGTGCCACATAGACAGCAATCTTAATTGCGGCTATAGCTATAATACTGAGCAATTTGGGCACAGCTGGTGCCCCATAAATACCGTATTAGGTGGCGCCAGTGGCCAATAAATAATGTAATAGGCTGCATTAATAGCAGCAGAGAGAGGTATGTTGTGGTGGAGGGTGGCGCTAATATCGGCGTAGATTTCGATGGGGGGTGAGTTAGTGTTAGGGTTGGGTAGCCAAGGGCTAGTGTGAGAATAGGGTAGGTTTAGAGATAAATATCGGCTTAGATTGTGGCGGGGAGGGAGGTTGGTCAGGAAAGGATAAAGTTCAAAACGCTCAACCCCCTAAGTTTCAAACCAATGGGTGCAGGATCTGGAGAGCCAGGCCAATCCACAAGTATACACAGAAGGATCCGCAGACCAGGCAGTGGTTGGAAAACGCTGGTATTCTTTATTCAGGAATTCCACATTACAAGTGCAATTCAAACCACAAAATTCAACTAACGCGTTTCGGGCCAATGATCTGCCCTTAATCATAGGGCAGATTGTAGGCCCGATACGCGTTAGTTGAATCTTGTGGTTTTAATTGCACTTGTCATGTGAAATTCCTGAATAAAGAATACCAGCGTTTTTCAACCACTGCCTGGTCTGCGGATCATTCTGTGTATACTGGAGGTTGGTCAGGGCTGGGCTCGTTTGAGAAGAGGGTTATATTAACCACTTAACATCTCAGTCGTTTTCAGCTTATGCATCCGAGCAATGTTCACCTCCCATTCATTAGCCTATAACTTTATCACTACTTATCACAATGAACTGATCTATATCTTGTTTTTTCCGCCACCAATTAGGCTTTCTTTGGGGGGTACATTTTGCTAAGAGCCACTTTACTGTAAATGCATTTTAACAGGAAGAATAAGAAAAAAAATGAAAAAATTCATTATTTGTCAGTTTTCGGCCATTATAGTTTTAAAATAATACATGCCTCCATAATTAAAACCCACGTATTGTTATTGCCCATTTGTCACGGTTATTTCACCATTTAAATTATGTCCCTATCACAATGTATCGCGACAATATTTTATTTTGAAATAAAAGAGCATTTTTTCCGTTTTGCATACATCACTATTTACAAGTTTAAAATAAAAAAAATATAGAAATATTTCATCTTTACATTGATATTTATAAAGTTTAGACCCTTAGGTAAATATTTATGTTTTTTTTTTTTTATAGTAATGTTTTTTTTGTTTTTTTTTTATTAAACATTTTATGTGGGCATTTTTGGGAGGGTGGGATATAAAAGTGTTTTATTTGGGGAAATATTGGTGTATTGTAATGTTTTTGGGAATTTACTTGTAGTTTTACTTTTTGGCCACAAGATGGCAATCTCGATTTTTTTTACATGACGTCACTCTAAGTGTACAATGTACGCTTAGAGGGACACAGCTTCAGAAAGAGCGAAGCTTCCGAGAGAAGCTGTCGCTTTTTCAGCGGGGGAGAGGAATCAATGATCGGGCTCCATAGCCCGATAAATTGATTCCGTGGCTACCGACTCCGCGGCCGGGAGTGCGCGTGCACGCGCGCGATCGGCCGCGGGAGCGCGCGGGAGCGCGCCTGTCCTCCTTGACGTTTTTATACGTCAAGGAGGACAAAGTGGTTAATATATATATATTTATATATAAATATTGGTAAAAATTACTGATATTTTACTATCGTACTTAGCCACTGTCCAATAGTAAAGTATTGGTAACTTTACCGATTTTCTACTGTAAGCTTTCTCTGGTGCCCAAATTACCAGTTTGCCCCTTTTCAATGTACGACTATAGAGAACCTTACATTAATACAACTGGTAGATTACTAAAAGTAATTTCTATTTGACCTTTATGCAGTAAATACTCATATTTCTGTTTGGTTGATGTAACAGTTACCTAAGTTTATGAACCTCATGTGATTAATCATCTCATGTGCAGAATTAGCAAAGAAAATGAAGTATGATAGTTTTAAAATCTATGCAAATAAACAACTCAAAAAGTAATAATAAAATAAGCTTTGTGTTCTCTAAAGCTAAGTAGTCACCTTGCGATGCAGGGAGTTGGATCCAGTGAAGTATCCCTGACGACAAATGCTCCAGCGATCCACCTTCCTTCATCGCGGGTATGCGCCATGTTACACGACGGGCGCAACAGGACATCAAGTGATCCTATTACTTTGCACGGCAGTCGACAGGGATCTTAAAGATCTGATCCGCTGCGATTGTCGCTATGCGACGTTCGCGTGATCGTGTGCCTGTACCCATGTCGCAAGATTGTGTGAACGACCGCACATCGCTCAAAAAAGGCAGATCATTTGGAAAATCAAACCCTCCTTCTACTGATGCCTAGCCCTTAACTGTGAAGGATTGCGGAGAAGCCGCCGCTTGTGCTGACAGTGAGGCGGAGGTTTCCGCGCACAGGCGGTTTCCTCACAGCAACATGCGTCTGGGTTATCTGGACCTAGTAGTGCACACAGATGGAGAGCTACGCGCGCGCGCGCCACAAGACAGGCTCTTTATGCCAATAGGAGAAGGGTCAGCTGATCGGGACGGTCAGCTGACCCCAGCTCAGCAGATGATTGGTTGATGGGAGCTGGGCGGCGCTGAGGAGCGCTTCAGTATATATATCTCTTGTTGTTCAGTTGCTGGTTGTCTGGCGTTGCGAATACCTATGTGTTAGCACTTAGACCTTAGTCAGATCCTTCAGTGTGGTGGAACCAGGAGGACCTGGGAATCCACACTTAGCCAGTTTACTGTGTATCATCTGTGTTATTCATTAGACCAGTTCCAGGGTGTAGAGACCACGGACCTCACACCCCAGACTAGGAATACTGTGTATCATCTGTGTTATTCATTAGACCAGTTCCAGGGTGTAGAGACCACGGACCTCACACCCAGACTAGGGAACTTGTGTTATCATTCTGTTATACTTCAGACTAGTTCCAGGGTGTAGAGACCATGGACCTCACACCCAGGGAACTTGTGTTATCATTCTGTTATACTTCAGACTAGTTCCAGGGTGTAGAGATCACGGACCTCACACCCAGACTAGGGAACTTGTGTTATCATTCTGTTATACTTCAGACTAGTTCCAGGGAGTAGAGACCACGGACCTCACACCCAGACTAGGCATTGTTTGATATCTGTTATGACTTTGCTTTCCTGACTATTCTTCTGATCTCTGATTCGGTACCTTGCACTTCTGATATTCCGTTGCCAAACCCTGCTTGCCTTGGATACAGAATCAGCCTTCTGTCTTTGTACTTTATCTGTCTGTGTGTTGTCGAACTCGGCCTGCCTGACCTGTCTGACTGTCATCCACCCCTTGGGTACTCAGTCCTCCTGCCGTGGTCCCCTGCTTCTCAGAGGGGGCACTGCTGCATACCAGTCAAGTTCTGCTCCCTCCTGGAGTCCCTGACTGCAGTAGAGTCTGTTTCTACTTATTGGACCACCTGCTACCCCGGTGGTCCGATCCATACTGTTACACCAAACACTTACACGCTTCAGGTGCCCAGAGGTTAGCGATATATCTGTATTATCGGTGATTCTGCAGATCATCAATAATCAGGTATATATCTGTATTCTTGGTGATACTGCAGATCGCCAATAATCAGATTCTCTCTGTGTGCTGATACCCATCGTTACATTAACCCTCCCTCTACTGATCCCCAACCCTTAGCCCCTCTCTCTACCGATGCCTAACCCTTAACCCTCCCTCTGCTGATGCCTAGCCCTTAGCCCCTCCCTCTACTGATGCCCAACCCTTAGCCCCTCCCTCTACCAATGCCTGACCATTAACCCTCCCTCTACTGATGCCTAACCCTTAACCCTCCCTCTACTGATGCCTAGCCCTTAGCCCGTCCCTCCTTCCCTAGTGATGCCTAATCCTTGACACTATCACCCCTCCATGGTGCCTAAAGCCACATACACACGTTCAACAAGTGCACAATGCGCAAACGACCACCCAAACGACATCAGCATTACAGGGAAATTTGGGCTCCCGGAGGATTCCACTGTTTGATTTCCGTATTGAGATTTCCTATTGCCGTCATATGAATTTCCTTATGTTCTTGTATTGAGACTTCCACTATATAATTTTTGTAATAAGACTTCCTGTTGTCATTATCAAATATTGTGCACCCTTATTATATTTTGGGCACCATAAAAGCTGCTAATAACATTGTGCTCTCTGCAGTGTCATTTGTAACCACTTGCCTTATGCGCCCTTTTTACCTGCTTTGGCCAAACACCCTTGAACTAATGGTGAAAAACTGAAAAAAAAAACTTTAACGGGTACCAATAGATATCCACCTCTATCCTGGAAAATTAGTAAATTATGGGTAAATGAGTACCCTTATGCATTCCCACAAAGAGTTAAAGGAAACCAGAGCTGATGGATCCTGAAGATTTAATACTCACCCGCTGCTTCCTCCATCTCCATAAGCATGTGTGAGTCCCTCGCCATCCTCCCGCATTCTGCCGTTCAACTGCGATCAGCCCCGGTAATTGGCTCAGTCGTGTCAGTCTATGCTGCTGCAGTAGCCCAGACTGATCTTGGTACATTGCCGCACAAAGGAAGTTGCAGGGCATGCTGGGTTGTCTTTTTTTTTTGCTTCTTTACTTTCCCCCCAGACTTAACTAATGCAGCCTGATTGGCTGAAGCCTCTTTCCCTCCTGTTTTCCCCTCCTAGACCTATGTTCCTCTCTGATTGACCAATATTTCTCAGGATGAGACAATGCACTTTCTATTGCAGAGCTGGGTGGGAGTGCTTAAAGACTGGGAGGAGGGCAGGCTATGCATACACAATCAGACAGAGGAGAGTAAGGGTGGAAATGACATCAGAATTGGCTTCAAGATAGACACAGTTAAAATGAAGGATTTTCTCTTTTTTTTTACAATAGAAAAACCACTAAAATCAAAATGTGGACAGTGCAATCTTCTATATAATAAAACTTAACTGTCCCTGCATCATCCTCCTGTCCGTGTGTCTTTAGCATTTGGCTACTGCGCATGTGTAGCCGACAGGAGGTGGACGAGGCCAGGGACCCGGGTGGGCGGGTGTGGGCGAGGCGGACGGGTGCGCTCGCATGCACACTGACATGCAGCAGTGGTGGCGGTGTAACAGAGGCCTAGGGCCCGTTTTTCAACGGACTTAGGTCAACTAGTACCTAGGTTCTCAACATGTGGTACGCGTACCCCAGGGGGTATTTCTGATGGTTCTAGGGGGTACTCAGGCTTGATATACTTAACCAAGAATAACAAATTTAGAGTTTTAGAAAATTATAAATCTTATTTAAACAAAGGCAAATTAGTATTTTAGCTAATTAAAAGCCATAGTAAATGTTTGTAAATTGATTAGAACCAATTATCATGTACTACGATTCAATATATATTTGTCAAGGGGTACTTGTGATAATGTTTACTATTCTAGGGGGTACTTGGTGAGTTCAGGGTTTCAAAAGGGGTACATAACAATAAAATGTTGAGAAACACTGAACTAGTACATATAATAAAATCCCTGTGTCCCTGTGCCTTTCTCTGTCCCTGAGTCCATGCTTCCAGACCTGACATTTTGCTGTCTGTGAACCTCATTGCATTGTGGGAAATAACAGCTTTTTCCAACTGCCAAGCAATCAACATCTCCCTGTGTGCATATACTTTGGAAAGCGGTGGAGGATGGGCGACCAGGATGCATCTGTGCTGGGGAGAAAGGAGGGGGGGCGCGGTTGTGGCCTTGCGCCCGTTTATTAACGGGCGAGCCTTTTTACTAGTATGTTATGTAAGTAGAGCGAGTATTTTCTACTGTTAAACTGTAACATCGCCCAGTGAGCCATAGGGAAACATGGACATTACCTTGCTCATCAGTTGTCCTTTCAGTTATAACTGCCAGCAACTGATAGATAACTGACAGCAACTAATATAGTTCAGTTCTAACAAAATGTTGTCATAACTGGAAGGAATCGTTGTAAGAAGAAAATGGTGAGCTTCTGAGAGCAACTGACAGCAAGTTAAGTATGTTACATTCATTTGCAGGTACATCATTACTTGGTTCAGGTTCCCTTTAAGCTTCTTATGCACAGGAAATAATCAGCTAAACAATAAGAAGCATTGATGAACAAAAGGGGTGACAGATAATGAGAGAGAATGCCATACACAAGCTGCATTCTGTGGCAGGAGCCTCTGCACTGCAGAGCATTGCTGCTCACTACAGCCCTCCATTAATCTTGCAAGTCGGCGAATCTCAGCTGTTAGTTGATGTCTGAGAGTTGTATTTCCAGCGGGGAAAGTTTGGAGCTGAAACTCTGCACTGAGCTGGCCGGGAGCCACCTTCTGCTCCGCTGGCAGCTGACTGACTCTAGAGCGAGCGCTCTGAAAAGGAGGGCTTCACCGCAAAGGAAAGTTACCTCATCCCAGCAGTAGTCAGTGCTCAACTAAAGCCTTTGTGGCATACAGCTGAGAGAAGATGCCTATTACTGCACTGTGCCCGCACTGAGGGCACTGACTGACACGTGTGCTGACTCTAATGCCACTTCCTTGTAACTGCTAGAAACCAGCCTTCACCCAACACAGCCAGGGAGCCAGTAGAGGGGAGCTGCTGATACTATTGCTGTGTGTGGCTATTGCTAAGAAGCTCCCACGCTATGGGGCTGATATGTTAAAGTGGACCTGAACTCAAAACTTCCTCTCTGCCCTAAAAGATAAGCAACAACATAATAACTTTTAAAGACAAACATTTCTTTGTTACAGCTGACAGAACTCCTGGAATAAATCGGCACTGTGCCTACGTCCTGCTTTCATGGAAGCAGACAAAGGGTTAACATTCTGTGCTTACATAGTAGCTGTGTCTGCCGAGGACTTCCCAATTCCTGTGCTGACACAGCTGAGAGATCAAATTACACTTGTAATTACTTGAAGATGAGAGGGAATTAGACAGGTTCTTCTCTCTAAAAACACACAGGGTGCATTTCTTTCTGTTTTCCTTGTGTCCTGTGCAAGAGTTTAGGTTCGATGTAAGCATTGTGCAAAGGAAACTAGAGAAAAACTAGAGAAAAAGGGGTACTTATTTATTAAGGATTTCCGGGGCTGTTCTGGGGCTATTTTGCCACCAATGCTGTATTCCTACTGTTGCTACTGTGGGATCACCTCCATTGACTTTCATTACCTTAGTGCTTTTGGAGTTGATGGTGATTCCAAAGTGCTGATGAAATCGATCTAGTTGGTCCCAGGCCTTAAAGAGAAACTTTATCTTTGCATTGAACTTCATGACAATTAGTAGCCAGTGGTGTAGCAATAGGGGGTGCAGAGGTTGCGACCGCATGGGGCCCCTGCACCAAAGGGGCCCATCAGGAGCCCTTCTTCATCCATATTATTAGCTTTTCATTGTTGCTATGCTGGTAATGAACATCTCTCTACGTGCATTGAATAGTAGTAATCATTAACTAAACCTTTTCCTTACTCTGATTACACCTCTCGTACTCTGAAAATGTCCCTGGTAGGTTTTGAGGCTCCATATCAATAGAGTGCTTGAGGCCCCATGTAAAACTCACACTGGGGCCGCAAGTTCCTTAGCTACACCACTGTCAGTAGCTGATATCCCCTTTCCCATGAGAAATCTTTGCCTTTTGTTAAATAGATTATCAGGGGGTCTGTATGGCTGATATTGTGGTGAAACCCCTCCCACAGCGTGATGTCATGACCATAGTCTTGACGGTTTCCTGTCTGTGAACCTTGATGCATTGTAGGAAATAACAGCTTTTTCAAGCTGCCAAGCAACATTATCTCCTTTGCATTTATAGATTAAAAAAAAAATAACAACCTTCTAGGCTATTACATTGTTAGTGGGTGTGGTTATAGATAATGGCAATAGGAGCTGTCTAGCTTTTTTTTATGTCTGCCAGTAGTAAAGATGATTACCTACGTGCTCATTGTAGATTAAACAACATGAACAAATAACATGATGAGTACCAATCATTTATTGATTCCTCTTGAAAGTGATTTAACAAACCACAACTTTTTTTTATAATGTAAGCTTTGGGTTGCCTCCTCCCACCCATCACAACTGTATGAACAGGCTCAGGACAGAACTGACATGGCTCTGTTGGATTAGAATGGCTCTGTAAAATGCATAGGCTATAGGCACACTGTACAACTGGAGGTGGCTTGGCTTTTCAGGGGCGTACATATAATTAAGCAGCCGGGAAATTAGGGCGAAGGGCAAAGCCAAAAACGTCTCACCCTTCTGCAAAAGTTCCGGCAGCGTTACTATTACTATTCCCCCTCCAGGCCACTGTGGTTAGAATTATGCTGTTTATAAAGTAATTTGGGCTCCGTCTTTTGACGGCGCACACATTTTTGTCTGAGCTCCACTTTAGGCGTAATTCCTATTATGACCTATTAAGGCGCCCGGATGCGCCGAAATCTCCGGCGCTGTTTGCCTTTGCTTTATTTCAGGTAGATATAATTTGCACATTCACTCAATGAGCAGAAGTGAGGCATCCCAGGAGTTCCTTCTTTCTCACATACAGCTAAAAAATTGTAAATACCTTCGGTTTTTAGCAGGTTATTGTATATTTAGTATGATTAATGATAAAAAAGAGCATCTCAGAGAGGCTGAATCTCACAGAAGTAAAGACAGGCATGGGTACATCACTCGGTGAGATGCCGCGAGAGCAAATAATGCACACATGTGCGCTTTACAAACGTTATTTTATTGTATTAGGGCTGGGACCCACTGGAGAGTTTTTTTTTAGCGTTTAGGGATCGCTTTCAATTGCTAGTGATTTCCCTAAATGCTCTGCCAATGTAAATGGCTGGGTCAGATTCCACTAGAGTGATTGCAATTAGGCCAAATCTCAATTGCAGGACATGCAACATTTTAGGAGCATTTTTCCATTGTAATGTATTGTATAGAAGCAGTGAAATCGCTGCCAAAATCCCTTGCAAAGCGCAACCACATATCGCTAGCGATTGCGATAGTGCTTTACACTTTTCTCTTCCAGGACTTATTGTAATTATTTAAAAATAGCATTCATCAATAAAAAAATTGCAAAGAATGTAGGGATTTATAAAGTAATAATAATGATTTGGGGTTTTCCTTTAAAGGGACTCCGAGCAGTGCAGAAACTATGGAAAGATGCATATCATTTTAAAGCTCTCTTTCTCCTCTTTCCAATGATATATAAACCGCCGCCCTACGCCTTTTAGTTTTCGCTATTTTTGCGATTAAAATTCCTGCGGCCGCGATTTCAATCGTGAAAATAGAGAAAACTAAAAGGCATAGGGCGACGATTTAGGTGTCGCCAGAAAGAGAGCTTTAAAATGATATCCATCTTTCCATAGTTACTTGTATTACACAGCACGACACTTTCCCCAGTGTCAGCAGCTCCATTCAGCACTCCCTGTGTAATACAATGTAACCATGGAAAGATGGATATCATTTTAAAGCTCTCTTTCTCCTCTTTCTGGCGACACCTAAATCGTCACCCTACGCCTTTTAGTTTTCTCTATTTTCGCGATTGAAATCGCGGCTGCGGCAATTTCAATCGCGAAAATAGCAAAAACTAAAAGGCGTAGGGCGACGGTTTATATATCATTGGAAAGAGGAGAAAAAGAGCTTTAAAATGATATGCATCTTTCCATAGTTTCTGCACTGCTCGGAGTCCCTTTAAGGCTGGGTGCACACTTGAAAGGTCGCGTTTTCTGCCTTGTGCATTTGTGCATTTTTAATGTGTTTTAAGTGTGTTTTCTGTGCGTTTACAGCATTTTTTTTGCGTGCGTTTGAATACGTTTGCGGCTCGCATAAACAAAATACATATTCGTTTTATGCAATTTACTAGTAGGTCAACAAGAAGCGGAAATACGTCATAAAACGTTTTTTTTTAGGGTAGGAACACACTAGGCAGAATTTTCCATAGCACATAGTGGAAAACGCATATGTGATCCTGCCTTTTGTGTTCCTACCCTAAACACACTAAAATGCAATATCTCTGCGTCACCATTGACTTTCATTATGTGCGTTTTAGATGCGTTTTTAAAAAATATGCAACACAACCAACGTTTTTAAAAACGCCAAAACGCATAGAGAACGCATATGCGTTATTTATATGCTTTTTTATGCGGCCCATTGACTAACATTATACGCATAAACGATGCGTTTTCCTCAACACTAGCGTTTCTGCTTAGTGTGTTCTCAGCCTCAGTCTTTCGCTGCAAATGTGGAGCTTTTCCTTTATTCATTTTACGATCCTTAACTAATCATCCAAATTAGTTTGTTTGCACTCAATTTTTCTTTCAAGAAACAGTCCTTGTAGATATTTCTTGACGCATTCATTATATCAGATGGATTCAATTAGAGCCCCTCTTACAAGAGTTCTGAAATTAGTCATATGATGTCATTGCTGCAATGCAAGACAATTGCACGTCTCTGCAGAGTATTTTTATATAATATGACACAATGCCAGGACCGGGTAATGCAAGGTAAAGGCCGTGCGAGTAAACACTACTTGTGGTGGGGAGCATGATGTATGAACGGTTATATCAAGTGAATCATAAGGTAGTGAACTTGTGTTCACATCTATAACAGCTCATGCATGCAGTGTTCTTTTTTTTTTTTTTCTTATTTCCCTGAAATTATTTATATGCTTGATGTTACCTGGACTTGAATCACTAAATCTGTAAAATATAGTAAGTGGATCAGTTTGGGATTTACAGCGGATTTATATGCTTGATGTTACCTGGACTTGAATCACTAAATCTGTCAAATATAGTAAGTGGACCATATTTGGGATTTACAGCGGACTGCCCAGGATTAGCAAGTAAATTGGGGTCTGATTTCCTCCCTGCTACAGTCACGTGAAAAAGTAAGTATGGTATGTAACTTGACTTCTATTATTCTATTGTCTGCAAACGCAACTTCTAGTGGCGAATATTTCAAATGGCTCCACATTTTCCCTGGTCAGGCTGTTACAGCAAGTTCAGTACAATAGCAGGCAGCAAGTCTAGTATTTAGGGCAGCATGGTGGTATAGTGGTTAGTGCTCTCACCTTACAGTGCTGGGTCCCTGGTTTGAATCCCAGTCAGGGAACTATCTGCATGGAGTTTGTGTGTTCTCCCTGTGTCCAAGGCCATATTTATACTATTTGTGCCCCTAGGCCAAGTTTGTTGTGGTTTATTTTTTTTGTGCAGCAGCACATGGAACGGGAAGGGCTCCCATTCCATGTGCAGCCCCCTCTTCCATGTGTCCTTGGACATAATTTCCTTTCTCTTATGAACAGCTCCCTTGAGCATCAGTTTCCCTTTTTAATGTGTTCCTCCCCATTTTCAGCCTCCTCTTTCATATGTAATATCACCTCATTAATGTCCAGGTGCCCCTTTTGGCTGCAGCCACCCTAGTCCCGGGCCATTATGGCCTTTCCAGAAATCTGGCCCAGGCCGTGTCTGTGTGGGCTTTCCCCGGGCACTCCGGTTTCCTCCCACATCCCAAGAACATACAGATAAGTTAATTGGCTTCCCCCCAAATTGGCCCTTGTCTATGATACATACACTTAACAATACATTAGACATATGACTATAGTAGAGATTAGATTGTGAGCCCCTCTGAGGGACAGTTAAGTAACAAGACTATATACTCTGTACAGTCCTGTGGAAGATGTCAGTGCTATATACAGTGGGATGCGAAAGTTTGGGCAACCTTGTTAATTTTCATGATTTTCCTGTATAAAACGTTGGTTGTTACAATTAAAAATGTCAGTTAAATGTATCATATAGGAGACACACACAGTGATATTTGAGATGTAAAATAAAGTTTATTGCATTTACAGAAAGTGTGTAATAATAATTTAAATAAAATTAGGTAGGTGCATAAATTTGGGCACTGTTGTAATTTTATTGACTCCAAAACCTGTAGAACTAATTATTGGAACTCAAATTGGCTTGGTAAGCTCAGTGACCCCTGACCTACATACACAGGTTAATCCAATTATAGGAAAGAGTATTTAAGGGGGTCAATTGCAAGTTTCCCTCCTCTTTTAAGTTTCTCTGAAGAGTAGCAACATGGGGGTCTGAAAACAACTCTCAAATGACCTGAAGATAAAGATTGTTCACCATCATGGTTTAGGGGAATAACAAGGGACATTATGAGAAAAAACAGAACAGCATTTCAAGAAAAACACCTGCTACCTACAGTCAAATATGGTGGTGGTTTCATCATGCTGTGGGGCTGTGTGGCCAGTGCAGGGACTGGGAATTTCGTCAAAGTTGAGGGACGCATGGATTCCACTCAGTATCAGCAGATTCTGGAGGCCAATGTCCAGGAATCTGTGACAAAGCTGAAGCTGCCCCAGGGCAGGATCTTTCAACAAGACAACGACCCTAAATACTGCTCAAAATCCACTAAGGCATTCATGCAGAGGAACAAGTAGAGCGTTCTGGAATGGCCATCTCAGTCCCCAGACTTAAAATAATAAATCTGTGGTGTGAGTTAAAGAGAACTGTCCATTCTCGGAAGCCATCAAACCTGAATGAACTAGAGATGTTTTGTAAAGAGGAATGGTCCAAAATACCTTCAACCAGAATCCAGACTCTCATTGGAACCTACCGTAAGTGTTTAGAGGCTGTAATTTCTGCAAAAGGAGGATCTACTAAATATCTATTTCATTTCTTTTTTTTGTGGTGCCCAAAATTATGCATCTGCCTAATTTTGTTTAAACAATTATTGCGCACTTTCTGTAAATTCAATAAACTTCATTTCGCTTTTCAAATATCACTGTGTGTGTCTCCTATATGATATATTTAACTAACTTTTTTATCGTAACAACCAACAATTTATACAGGAAAATCATGAAAATTAACAAGGTTGCCCAAACTTTCGCATCTCACTGTAAATGATAATAATCATGGGACCTAAAAGTAGTGCTTGCTGCCACTGATGTCATAGTGGTCACCTGAAATGAGAGGGTTATGGTGGCTGCCATATTTATTTATTTAAAACAGTGCAAATTACCTGGCTGTCCAGCTGATCCTCTGCCTTTTAGGCTGGGTTCACACTATCAGAAAAAGTTATTTTTATCAGAACTGAATGGAATGGATCCAAAAGGATGCGAACAGAGATCCTATGCAAAGCAATTGGATCTGTTCATATCAGTCCGCTTGGAAAAGATGCATTTGCTTTGTTCCAACAGGTAGAAAGCAGGTATAGTGGATGCGCACTTTCTGTGCATTGACCGGGCAAAGTGGATGGCAACGGAATCAATGCTAGCCTATGAGAACTGACAGTGTCTATTCCCACTAGGCTGCGGGCCGCGTATGTTTTGCAAGATACTCACCTGCCACCCTCCATTCGAGTACTCTGCCACTGCTGCCGCCATCTATTTGGGTGTTTGGATGCTATAAACCTTGGTATACCAATCCCAGAGCCCCAGAAGAACGATGGTTGTGTATGACAAGGTGCTGAGATATATACTGTCTTTATCCATTAAATTATAATATTGTACACTTTAGTTAGCAGAAAGAGGCTACCTAACTTGTGTTTCACAGAACACAAGGTCACTTCCTCAGAGGCAGCCAGATCTGCAGAGGGATGCTCGCTAGTGTATGTTAACACATGGCCACTTTCTCAGAGGCCATCAGATCTACAGTGGAATGCTCGCTGGTTTATATCAACACAACACCACTTCCTCAAAGGCCGTCAGACCTACAGTTGGATGCTGCTGGTGTATATGCTCTTGTGCGGCTCCCCAACACCAGCAGCATTCATGCAGCCCTACATAAGGACACTGCCACCATCGTGTTTCACTGTAGGCACCATGCATTTTTCTTTGAAATTCTCACTTTTACAACGCCATACAGTTTTGAAACCATTAGTTCCAAAAACATAGTTACATAGTTACATAGTTATTTTGGTTGAAAAAAGACATACGTCCATCGAGTTCAACCAGAGAACAAAGTACAACACCAGCCTACTCCCTCACATATCCCTGTTGATCCAGAGGAAGGCAAAAAAAACCCCACAAGGCATGGTCCAATTAGCCCCAAAAGGGAAAAAAATTCCTTCCCGACTCCAGATGGCAATCAGATAAAATCAGATAAAATCCCTGGATCAACATCATTAGGCATTACCTAGCAATTGTAGTAGCCATGGATGTCTTTCAACGCAAGGAAAGCATCTAAGCCCCCTTTAAATGCAGGTATAGAGTTTGCCATAACGACTTCCTGTGGCAATGCATTCCACATCTTAATCACACTTACTGTAAAGAACCCTTTCCTAAATAAATGGCTAAAACGTTTTTCCTCCATGCGCAGATCATGTCCTCTAGTCCTTTGAGAAGGTCTAGGGACAAAAATCTCATCCGCCAAGCTATTATATTGCCCTCTGATGTATTTATACATGTTAATTAGATCCCCTCTAAGGCGTCTTTTCTCTAGACTAAATAAACACAGTTTATCTAACCTTTCTTGGTAAGTGAGACCTTCCATCCCACGTATCAATTTTGTTGCTCGTCTTTGCACCTACTCTAAAACTGCAATATCTTTTTTGTAATGTGGTGCCCAGAACTGAATACCATATACCAGATGTGGCCTTACTAGAGAGTTAAACAGGGGAAATATTATGCTAGCATCTCGAGTTTTTATTTCCCTTTTAATGCATCCCAACATTTTGTTAGCTTTAGCTGCAGCGGCTTGGCATTGAGTGCGATTATTTAACTTGTTGTCGATGAGTACTCCTAAGTCCTTCTCCAAGTTTGATGTCCCCAACTGTATCCCATTTATTTTGTATGGTGCTAGACCATTGGTACGACCAAAATGCATGACTTTACATTTTTCAACATTGAATTTCATCTGCCATGTATGTGCTCATATAGCCATCCTATCCAGATTATGTTGCAATATCACACTATCTTCCTGAGAGTTGATGATTCTGCACAATTTTGTATCATCTGCAAAAATAGCAACATTGCTCACTACTGCATCTACTAGGTCAGGGGTCTGCAACCTTTAAGAATGAAAGAGCCACTTGGACCCGTTTCCGAAAAGAGAAAAAAAACTGGGAGCCGCAAAACCATTATAAAACAGATATGTCCCCAATATGCACAAATCGTTAGCAGATATGTCCCCAATATGCACAAATCGTTAGCAGATATGACCCCAATATGCACAAATCGTTAGCAGATATGTCCCCAATATGCAGATATAACCCCAATAAGCACAAATTGTTAGCAGATATGTCCCAAATATGCACAAATCGTTAGCAGATATGTCCCCAATATGCACAAATCGTTAGCAGATATGACCCCAATATGCAGATATGACCCCAATATGCACAAATCGTTAGCAGATATGTCCCCAATATGCAGATATAACCCCAAATCGTTAGCAGATATGCCCCCCATATGCACAAATCGTTATCAGATATGTCCCCAATATGCACAAATTGTTAGCAGATATGACCCCAATATGCAGATATGACCCCAATATGCACAAATCGTTAGCAGATATGTCCCCAATATGCAGATATAACCCCAATAAGCACAAATCGTTAGCAGATATGTCCCCAATATGCACAAATCGTTAGCAGATATGTCCCCAATATGCACAAATCGTTAGCAGATATGTCCCCAATATGCACAAATCGTTAGCAGATATGTCCCCAATATGCAGATATAACCCCAATAAGCACAAATCGTTAGCAGATATGTCCCCAATATGCACAAATCGTTATCAGATATGTCCCCAATATGCACAAATCGTTAGCAGATATGTCCCCAATATGCAGATATAACCCCAATAAGCACAAATCGTTAGCAGATATGTCCCCAATATGCACAAATTGTTAGCAGATATGTCCCCAATATGCACAAATCGTTAGCAGATATGTCCCCAATATGCAGATATAACCCCAATAAGTACAAATCGTTAGCAGATATGTCCCCAATATGCACAAATCGTTAGCAGATATGTCCCCAATATGCACAAATCGTTAGCAGATATGTCCCCAATATGCAGATATAACCCCAATAAGCACAAATCGTTATCAGATATGTCCCCAATATGCACAAATCGTTAGCAGATATGTCCCCAATATGCAGATATAACCCCAATAAGCACAAATCGTTAGCAGATATGTCCCCAATATGCACAAATCGTTAGCAGATATGTCCCCAATATGCACAAATCGTTAGCAGATATGTCCCCAATATGCAGATATAACCCCAATAAGCACAAATCGTTAGCAGATATGTCCCCAATATGCACAAATCGTTAGCAGATATGACCCCAATATGCACAAATCGTTAGCAGATATGTCCCCAATATGCAGATATAACCCCAATAAGCACAAATCGTTATCAGATATGTCCCCAATATGCACAAATCGTTAGCAGATATGTCCCCAATATGCAGAAATGACCCCCAATATGCACAAATCGTTATCAGATATGTCCCCAATATGCACAAATCGTTAGCAGATATGTCCCCAATATGCACAAATCGTTAGCAGATATGTCCCCAATATGCACAAATCGTTAGCAGATATGTCCCCAATATGCACAAATCGTTAGCAGATATGTCCCCAATATGCAGATATAACCCCAATAAGCACAAATCGTTAGCAGATATGTCCCCAATATGCACAAATCGTTAGCAGATATGTCCCCAATATGCACAAATCGTTAGCAGATATGTCCCCAATATGCACAAATCGTTAGCAGATATGTCCCCAATATGCAGATATAACCCCAATAAGCACAAATCGTTATCAGATATGTCCCCAATATGCACAAATCGTTAGCAGATATGTCCCCAATATGCAGAAATGACCCCCAATATGCACAAATCGTTAGCAGATATGTCCCCAATATGCACAAATCGTTAGCAGATATGTCCCCAATATGCACAAATCGTTATCAGATATGTCCCCAATATGCACAAATCGTTAGCAGATATGTCCCCAATATGCAGATATAACCCCAATAAGCACAAATCGTTAGCAGATATGTCCCCAATATGCACAAATCGTTATCAGATATGTCCCCAATATGCACAAATCGTTAGCAGATATTTCCCCAATATGCAGAAATGACCCCCAATATGCACAAATCGTTATCAGATATGTCCCCAATATGCACAAATTGTTAGCAGATATTTCCCCAATATGCAGAAATGACCCCCAATATGCACAAATCGTTATCAGATATGTCCCCAATATGCACAAATCGTTAGCAGATATGTCCCCAATATGCAGAAATGACCCCCAATATGCACAAATCGTTAGCAGATATGACCCCAATATGCACAAATCATTAGCAAATATGACCCCAATATGCACAAATCCTTCAGCAGAAATGACCCCAATATGCACAAATCCTTCAGCAGAAATGACCCCAATATGCACAAATCCTTCAGCAGAAATGACCCCAATATGCACAAATCCTTCAGCAGATCTGAAAAGAAAACCCCATTTACTCACCTAGTAAGAAGACCTCCTGTCACGATCTCCTCCTGTCCCGACCTCCGGTCCCGACCTCCTTGTGGCGCGCAACTCCGTCGGCTCCTCTTCCTTCCCGACGTCACGTCCTGCCTGCACTACACTGCAGGGCTACGGGAAAATGGCCGCCCGAAGCCCTGCACTGGTCTGGCGGCCTCTCTGATAGGCTGCCGGCCAGCGGCAGCACACGTGACGTCACACGCGCAAACGTCACACACGCGCCGCAACCACTGACACCCACTACCGGTGTAGTGTCAGAATGGGCAGCCCTGCAGCACCGGAGCCGGGACTGAGCCGCGGCAAAGGGGAAAAAGAGCCGCTTGCGGCTCCGGAGCCGCGGGTTGCCGACCCCTGTACTAGGTCATTAACCACTTCGTCCACAGGTCAGTAGATATACGTCCTCTGGGACTTAATCTAAGCCACAGGTCAGTAGAATCTACTGACCTGTATTGAAGCAGTGCTGTGCAGGATTGGGCTTGCTCCTGTGCACATTTCTGGCACTATCTGATGCAGGACTAATTGGTGAACGGGAATATAAGTTGCCTGAGCTAATGACATTGATTTTTACCATTAAAAATACTTTTATTTTCTCATTCATAGTGAAAAACACACTCTGTAGCATTATTTCAGAATCAAATATCTTCACCATAAATTGTGACAGGAACATAATTTAAGTTTTGTGATAAACAGTAGAAACAGCCAAACAAAATGTGTGTTTTTTATCTACAGTAGCACTTTTTATTTTTAAACGGGAATTGGTAAAACTGAGAAATACATGTTTTTTCTATTTTTTTCTTTGTTTTACCATTAAAATTCATAGAAAGCAAAATTGTTTGAGGGAAAAAATGGCATACTATGAAAGCCTAGTTTGTCTTGAAAAAAACAATATATATTTCATTTCTGTGTCATAAGTAGGGACAAAGTTATTTCTGATTAAATAGGGAAATAGCTAAACTGTCAAAACTGCTCTGGTCAATATGTTGAAAACAAGGTCTGGATGCGAAGTGGTTAATAAATAAATTGAAGAGCACTGGACCCAGTACAGACCCCTGTGGGACCCCACTGCTAACAGTCTCCCATTTTGAGTATGTTCCATTGACCACAACTCTTTGTTTTCTGTCCATTAGCCAGTTCCCTATCCATGCACACAGACTCTTCCCCAATCCTTGCATCCTCAACTTTTGCACCAGACTTTTGTGTGGAGCAGTGTCGAAGGCCTTTGCAAAGTCCAAGTATATCACATCTACAGCATTGCCAATATCCACATTAGCATTCACTACCTCATAGAAGCTGAAGATGTTAGTCAAACAGGACCTGTCTTTAGTGAACCCATGTTGATGCTCAGAAATAAGATTATTTTCTACTATGAAGTCGTGTATAGTATCTCTTAGTAACCCCTCAAATAGTTTGCATACAACTGGTGTTAAGCTTACAAGTCTATAATTTCCTGGATCTGATTTTTTGCCCTTCTTAAATAATGGGAAAACGTGGGCTGTACGCCAATCCACTGGGACTCTGCCAGTTGAAAGAGAGTCACAAAAGATAAGATAAAGAGGGTTATCTATAACTGAACTTAATTCCCTTAGGACCCGAGGATGCATGCCATCCGGGCCAGGTGCCTTGTCTGTTTTTAATTTATTTAGTCTTGCCTGCGTTAAGTATTTAATATTACAGTTGGAAGATTGAGACTCTTCTGCATCTGTAATTTGCAACAGTGCTGTTTCCTTTGTGAAGACAGAAGCAAAGAAAGCATTTAATAACTCTGCCTTACCTTGGTCATCCACCATTGAGTTCCCACCCTCATGCTTTAGGAGTCCTATACAGTCAGTCAACCTTTCTTTTTTTAGAGTTGATGTACTTGTAAAACTTTTTGGGTTAGATTTGATATCCCTAGCGATTTGATTTTCAGCTTCGATCTTTGCCAGCCTAATTTCTTTTTTACAATTTTTATTGCACTCCTTATAATTGCTTAGTGCAGCCTCGGTCCCCTCCTGTTTTAGGACCTTATGGGCATTCTTTTTACTCTTCATTTTATCTCTAACCTTTCCATTCACCCATAGAGGCCTTTTTTTATTCCTAGACATTTTGTTTCCATATGGGATATACATGCTACAATATTGATTGAGAATAAGTTTAAAAGCTTGCCATTTCCCTTCAGTGTCCTCCCCTTGTAGTACATTATCCCAGTTCACCAAACTTAGTGCCTGCCTAAGTTGATTGAACTTTGCTTTTCTAAAATTCATAGTTTTAGTGTTCCCACTGCCCCGTGGCCTATCAGTGACCAGATCAAACGTTATCATGTTGTGATCACTATTTCCCAAATGTTCTTGAACCTGCACATTTGATACATTATCTGGTCTATTAGAAATGATCAGATCCAGTAACGCATTCCCCCTAGTTGGTTCCATTACCATTTGAGTCAAGTAATTGTCCTGTAGTGCTGCCAGAAATCTGCTGCTTTTACCAGAATGGGTAGCCTCAATACCCCAGTCAGTGATCTTTGTTTCATCACTCCAGAGTATTCCTCAGAGGCTGTCAGACCTACAGTTGGATGCTGCTGGTGTATATGCTCTTGTGCAAATTATGGATGCTGTGAAACAGAAGGTGCATGAAGATAAGGCAGTGAGAATGGTACAGAATCCACCGATTTGGAAGAAGTCCAGTTCTCTTTATCTATGTCATATCCTCTACTTTGAGCATTCTGAGTTTCGGCAAGTGCAGTGCAGTTCTGATTTCAACTAGTTCCATAAGAATATTTCTGCATTGTTTGCATTCATTTAGCCCCTAGTTTTTCTGCATAAATTCCCAGATAATTAGTAATGCATAATACACATTATATAGTGCAATTACATTACATTGCATTGTTTACTTAAATATTTTACAATCCAGTGGTTTTGGGGTAAAAAGGCAAAATGGATTATATGGGTGGGAGACAAGAAAAGATCGAACACTAGATGACTGGGTAGACCTTTGAGGGTATCAGGTGCAGTACTGTGCCTCCAGACCAAACATCAATTGTGAAACAGAGCAAAATAAAGTCCGGTCACCAGCAGGCATGAAATGCAAATCACCTTTATGTCATCCTCAACATTCATGATACGTAATAATGACCTTGTCGGTTTTGAGAAAATCGATTTTAAAAATGCAAAGGAGGAAACCATACGTAGCAATTTTGGTAACGATACCATGTATGTTTACAAACAAAATTAATTACGATTTCCCCCGTATTTTCGCATTACGATCTTGCATCGTAATTGCAAATTACAATGAGAAATTACGATTATTTGAAATTTGTTCTCATCACTATACAATGATGCAAAGGATGACAGACGTAACAAGGTTACACAACATAGGACAAAGCTATACAAGGCAAACAGGGTACAACATATATGATCATGCAATTTTGGGGTGGTTAGGTAGCCCCAGTAATACAAGTACTAGGCTGTAATAGGAAAGGCGCACACAATCATGTTGAATACACTAGGGAAGGGAGGACCCTGCAAATGCATACGATCTAAGGCCTGGAACCCACTACAAAGCACTATTGCAATCACTAGCAATTTGTGGTAGTGTTTTGCAAGCGATTTTGGGAGTGATTCCCCTGTTCCTATACAATAGATTCGAATGGAAACGCTCTCAAAATGCTGCATGTCCTGCGATTGCGATTTGTCTAATCGCAATCGCTCTAGTGAAATCTGTCCCACCATTTACATTGGCAGAGCGTTTAGGGAAATCACTAGCGATTGAAAGCGATCCTTAAATGCTCCAAAAAAAAAACGCTCTGGTGGGTCCTAGTCCTCAGGCATGGAACTAACTACAAATTGCAAATTGCTAGCGTTTTGTAAGCAATTTCATGAGTGTTTTCCTGCGATTTTGCTAGCGATTTTAAAAAGTGTAAGCTTTTTGGAAAGCGATTGTGATAGCGATTTGCTATTAGCAATTTTAATTCTGATTGGTCCTTTCAAATTATTATATTTTTTTTTTTACAGTTTACAGTAATTTAAAATCACACACAAACCACTATTATGTGATTCATGAGCGATTTACCGGCGCTTCAATACCTTACTTTGAAGCGCAAACGCTCCCAAAATGCTGCATTTCCTGCGACAGCGATTTTGCTCATCGCAATCGCTACTGTGGAATTTGTTACATTTATTTACATTGTCAGAGCGTTTAAGGAAATCGCTAGTGATTTAAAGCGCTCCCTAAACGCTGAAAAAAGCACTGCAGTGAGTTCCAGGCCTCAGGGATTGTTATACCCATGGTATGTAGGCACATCACCAGTTTAACCACTTCAGCATCACAGGGTTTTTTGCTTAAAAACCAAAGCAATTTTCACATTTCAGCGCTCCTCCCATTCATTCACCAATAACTTTATTGCTACTCATCAGATGTAAATGATCTATATCTTGTTTTCTTTGCCACAAATTATGCTTTGTGAGGGTGATATTTGCTTTTAGTAATTATGTCATTATCTGTGCATTTTAAAGGGGAAAATAAGAAAAAAAAAAGTAAAATACACTATTTCTCCATTTCCATCCACTATAGTTTTCAAATAAACAATGTTACCATAGGTAAAACCCACACATTGTATTTGCTCATTTGTCCTGGTTATCTCAACATTTAAATAATGTTCCTAGTACAATGTATGGCGATAATAGTTTCTGGTTTGTGTTTTTTGTTTTCTCATTGTACTCTATCAGTAATTAAAAGCCCATATCTTCATGATTAACAGTAACACACTCTCATGGCATACATATTTTAAAAGCGAAGTCCCTAGGGTAACTATTTATGTATTCTCAATGCTGTCACTTTTGGTTTTTTTATTTGGGGGTACAGAGTATATGAAAATAACAGTTTTATTGCTTTTCATTCAGTTTTCCAGTAAAAACAATCACATGACTTAGCCCTCAGTTGTCAAACACCACAAAATCTATTCTCTCCCTTGTCATGGTTAAAATTAGACCCTATATACATAATCAGGTAGCATATTGGGCATACAGCACACTGTTTACCACAAGTACGCCTATCTACTCCCCTGAGCTCCAGGTGAAGTTCTGTGGGGAGTAGATAAGCGTAGCAAGGGTTTCAAAGTGGTTAATGTAAAACACATTTGTAAATAGAGTTGGGCCGAACGGTTCGCCTGCGAACGGTTCCATGCGAACTTCCGTGGTTCGCGTTCACGTCCCGCAGGCGAACCTTTGCGGAAGTTCAGTTCGCCCCATAATGCACATGGAGGGTCAACTTTGACCCTCTACATCACAGTCAGCAGGCCCAGTGTAGCCAATTAGGCTACACTAGCCCCTGGAGCCCCACCCCCGCAGGCAGCGGCGGCCATTACGGTCACTCGTGTGCCTGCATTAGTGAGAGTAGGGCGAGCTGCTGCAGACTGTCTCTCATAGGGAAAGATTAGTTAGGCTTAGCTTGTTCCTGGCTGCATACCTGTTCTGTGAACCCACCACTGCATACCTGTACTGTGAACCCACCACTGCATACCTGTTCAGTGAACCCAACACTGCATACCTGTTCTGTGAACCCACCACTGCATACCTGTACTGTGAACCCACCACTGCATACCTGTTCAGTGAACCCACCACTGCATACCTGTTCAGTGTACCCACCACTGCATACCTGTTCAGTGAACCTGCCACTGCATACCTGTTCTGTGAACCCACCACTGCATACCTGTTCTGTGAACCCACCACTGCATACCTGTTCTGTGAACCCACCACTGCATACCTGTTGTGTTCAGTGGACCTGCCACTGCATACCTGTTCTGTTCAGTGGACCCGCCACTGTATACCTGTTCAGTGAACCCGCCACTGCATACCTGTTGTGTTCAGTGAACCTGCCACTGCATACCTGTTCTGTGAACCCGCCACTGCATACCTGTTCTGTTCAGTGGACCCGCCACTGTATACATGTTCTGTTCAGTGAACACGCCACTGTATACCTGTTCAGTAAACCCGCCACTGCATACCTGTTCTGTTCAGTGAACCTGCCACTGCATACCTGTTCTGTGAACCCGCCACTGTATACCTGTACTGTTCAGTGAACCCGCCACTGCATACCTGTTCTGTTCAGTGGACCCGCTACTGTATACCTGTTCTGTTCAGTGAACCCACCACTGTATACCTGTACTGTTCAGTGAACCCGCCACTGCATACCTGTTCTGTTCAGTGGAGCCGCTACTGTATACCGGTTCTGTTCAGTGAACCCGCCACTGCATACCTGTTGTGTTCAGTGAACCCGCCACTGTATACCTGTACTGTTCAGTGGACCCGCCACTGTATACCTGTTCTGTTCAGTGAACACGCCACTGTATACCTGTTCAGTGAACCCGCCACTGCATACCAAAACCTGCACTCTCGCCATGGTGCGCACCAGTCCAGCACGGCCGTCACTACACAAACAGCTGTTTGCGGTGCGTTACACGGTGAGTTTGGTGTGTCAGTGTGAAGCAGTACCTTAATTACACTACCTGATTGATGTATACACATGCAAGATGTTTTAAAGCACTTTAGGCCTGTCATTTAGCATTCAATGTGATTTCTGCCCTTAAAACGCTGCTTTGCGTCAAATCCAGATTTTTCCCGGGGACTTTTGGCGTGTATCCCACTCCGCCATGCCCCTGTCCAGGTGTTAGACCCCTTGAAACATCTTTTCCATCACTTTTGTGGCCAGCATAATTTTTTTTTTTCAAAGTTCGCATCCCCATTGAAGTCTATTGCGGTTCGCGAACTTTAACGCGAACCGAACCTTCCGCGGATGTTCGCAAACCTAAAATCGGAGGTTCGGCCCAACTCTATTTGTAAACACATACAAAAGTACATTTCAAAGCAAAAATCACTTTAAAACACAAATGAGTATGCATTAACCCCAAATTTACTTAATTTGTCACACATAAAGGCTTGAACGTTGAGGTGTTTATTATTTATTGTGAAACTGTTCAGTCAGTAGGAGTGCTGGTGGATACAGATCTTGTGAGAATAGATTGCTGCTTCTAGCTACGTAGGAGTTTGTTTTGCTTTTCTCCAGTCAGTGGCTTCTGCTGAGATTATATCTTGTTGTATAGGTTTGTGTGCTGGAATTTCTGCTAAGGTTTCAGTATGACTGTACGTAGTAAGTCTTAATGTGCAACATTAATATCATTGTTATTCTGTAAGCCCCCATAGCGGGTGTCTAGACATCTTGCATGCAGTTACTTGATCTGCGGCAAATGCTTATCTGCCATCATTTTAATTTGTACTTTAATCTGTTGCTAAAAATGATTCATTATCATGCATCCAATAATTTGTGGCTGAAGTTGTATAATATTCGTATCACATTTCATCGTATTCCTCTTTTCATTTTTGTTTATTTGTTTTATTTAGAACTAAAAATAAAAGGATTTATTTTTATTTTTTAAATTAGGAAAATATGAGTATTACAGATGTTTAATTTTGTTGGCGCTCTACCTGTTTTGTTTGACTAAGAAGAAGTCTAAATAAATCTAAGCTAACATTGCGGGGTCAGGCTTCTTTCCTATGACCAGCCACCTCCAAGGTCGCAGTGTGTTGTCATAACCACCAGAAACCAGTTGTTGATTTTTTTCCACAATTTGGGAACAAAAATGCAGCTGTACTAAAAATAAATGAGCCTTTAGGTGGTGTATGTTGCCCATAAGACAGAGCTGTTTCTGGGCACAGGCCAACCAGGCACATACTGAGCACCAGCCAGGCACACAGGAAGAGTGCGTTCTGGGGTATCACAGCCACATTGAGCACTAGAAGACAGTGCAGAAATGTCTGCAGGACTCCCCAACACCTCTCTCCTGGACTGGACCGATAGAGGCGCATTGCCACTATTGGACCTTTTTGAGCTTGCACTCCTTGCCTGATGAAGCGGGTTATACCTGCAAAACGCGTTGCGGAGTGCCAAAATAAATTGTTATTTGCGATTTGAACAATCTCGATTGTCCATCATTTCAGGAGGTAAGTCCACCTGTACTCCTCCTTTTTAGTTGTTTTTAGATCATTTTAACCTGCCTGGCGCCTCTGTCCAAAATTTGGACTTGACCGATGATTGGACAGTTTGTGTCTTTGTCACAGAACTGACACATGCCTGCTTTGCCCATAATGGCCATGCTGCCTGTCCGACTTACATATCAGTACGAAAACATTTGTAAAACCATTTTGTCCCATTAGACTCAAAGCGCATAAATATGTTGCATAGTTACAGAGGATATAATTAAGTGTTCATAAATGCCAGACTAAACAGGTGACTGTAACGATTGGTGTCAGCAAATACAGAGTTCTGATTATTCGGTGATCTGCAGTATCACCAAAAAATGCAGATACTATATCTAATTATATGGTGATCTGCAGAATCACTGATAATACAAATATAGCAACACAAAGGAAGTAACGTGACCTTAGTCACACTTTATTGCACTGTGTGTAGTGATTGGTGCAAACAGTAAGTACTGCTAGGTTTAGCAACACCTCACCAGAGGAGCTGGTGGGTACTAACAGTACTGAGCCCCTCACCAGAGACAAGGGCTCCCTGGTGAGAGTAGAGGGGTCAGACCAGTGCTGGGCCGAAATTACGCATGAGCGTAATTACGCATCGTAATTCAATGTAATTTACCGTAAGTGGTATCGTAATTACACTGTCTACCGTAATTGCTAGGCATGCGTAATTTTACGAACACTTACGCGTAATTTTACGCGTAATTACTAACGTAAAATCTCCCATTTTCTAAGAGTAGCCAATCAGTCAAGATCCTAAGCAACCAATAGTATCTTCTCCCGCCCTTCAGTATATGCGTACGTTTTGACGCATAAGAATGATATGTACGCAATAACTGTCACATTGACGGCTATTGCGTACATATCGTCCGCATGCGTCAAAAAATACGCATTAATGGGTATTACGGCACTACGCGTAACATCGTAGTGTAAGCGCCTTCATTACGGTATCCTTACGCGTAATTGCGTACGTTTACGCGTAATTACGGTGATGTACCGTAGATAATTTCCTACGCCGTAACCGTAATTGCGTAATGCGTAATAGCGTAAAATTACGCGTAATGATCCGTAAGCGTAGATTTTTCCATTACGAGCAGCACTGGGTCAGACTAATCGATTCGGCAACAGACAGGCAGATCAGGTACAAATACAGAAGGCAGAGGCAGAACGATATTCAGGCAGGGTTGGAAACAAGATCAGATGGGCAAAGGTACAGAATCAGAAGACAGAGGCAGAACGGTATTCAGGCAGGGTCGGCAACAAGATCAGATGGGCAAAAGTACAGAATCAGCGAGCAGAGATTGGTCAGAGCAAGCCAGAGTCATACACAGAAAATAACACAGTAATAAAGTCACTAATAACTATAGAATAATTCCTATCTTGTGTGAAATCCCCGGTTTCCTCCCGGATCAAAGCACACCGGAACTATCTAAGGTTTGAGCGCTAACACGAGGCATTCGCAACAGCAGACAAGTTGCCACTGACTCCTCCGGGCTTAAGAGCCCGAAGAGACCCTGAGGCACGCCCCCCTACGCCCAGCCAATTAGCAGCAGCGGACGCCTGGCGTGACGTCAGCCGACCCGCAGGTCAGCTGATGCGTCTCCTTGCCGCATAAAGGTTGCGACGGTGTGCGCGCGCACGTGTCAATGCGACCCTATGTGCAGACCCGTCCTCGGCGTGCTAGATGTCCGAGGCACGGGAGCACCACTCGTTAGGGAGGTAGAGGCAGCTGCGGTGGCAGCGTGGTTCGCCGCAGCTGCCTCCTTGCTATTTATTACAGTGACTTTTCAGTTTAGACTTAAATGCCTCCAGGAATAGATGAGGTGTGACGAGGAGTTCCAAAGTGTAGGGGCAGCATGACAGGAGGCACTGGCTCCAAATGTATTCATAAAACTGGTCTTAAAAATGTTAAAGTAATACTGAAAATAAAAAATAAAAGTGCTATTCAAACACAGGTATGAGATATGTTGCCCAATGGTGAGTGGTGACATGATATAAAAATAATAAACAATAATGATACAAAGTTATAAAAGGAAAAATAAGAAATTCCCCTCCAACCCCCCTTCCATTTTTGTACTCTCAGATCTGAGGTCTTCTATTTGAAGTTTCTCTAATCTCCACCCTTCCCAGAGTTGCTCCACAGCATACCACAAAGAAAAAGTAGGTGAAGTACTGTCGAAATTTGTATTTTCTTCCTAAAAAAAATATTTTCTTGCTTGCTGGTGGCATACGAGGCATTTTATTTATAAGATATGAAAATATCAATCAGGAAAAAAACTTTGGAGAAAAAGTAAATAGGATTGTGAGCAGTGTAGTTGGTTTCAGCTCTTGCTCGTCCTTAATGCTGCAAAGACTGTGGAGCTGGTTGTGGATTTCAGGAAGCGCCCTCCCCCACTTAACCCGATCTTCATCGCAGGGACAGAGGTCACCAGAGTATCAAGTGTTCGGTTATTGGGCACTACCATCACCAATGACCTGAGATGGAGGGAAAACACCACTAAATGCCAAAAGAAGGCTCAGCAACGGCTGTTCTTCCTAAGACAGCTAAGGAAGTTTGGCATGCCGCAGGAGCTGATGTCAAGCTTCTACACTGCCACCATTGAGTCTATCCTGTGCTCCTCCATCATCGTCTGGTATAGCGGCGCCACCACAAGCGACAAGTACAGACTACATAGAGTTATCAATGCCGCAGAAAGAATTATCGGTACACCCTTGCCACCACTGGACCTCCTCCATGCTTCCAGGCTGAGAACAAGGGCAAATAGGATTACGCAAGACCCCCTCCACCCCGGCGGTCACTCCGACCACCGCTATAGAGCTATTTCCACCAAAACCTCCAGACATAGAAACTCCTTTTTCCCCCAAGCAGTGCGCCTTCTGAACTCGAGCCATGCACACAGCAAAGCTAAATAGCAGGTCTGTCACCCAGACCTAGATAGCCTGTATATACTTAACCTGGGGCGATTCTTCATTTCATTAGTACTTGCACCTAGGACTAATTAAACAAATAGCAGGACCAGCTGCTACGTTCTACGTCTGTTCATTTTGCACATGTACTTGTTTTCAATGCCTGCATCTGTCCTTCAATGCATTTCTGTATTGCTACTTGCTAGTTATGTTCTGATGATGTTGTTGTGGTTGTTGTTGTTGTTCTTGCACTATGCTCCATGCCAATGTGTACCACAAATAATTCCGGGTGTGGCAACCGCTGCACTTGGCGAAATAAATTGATTCTGATTCTGATTCTGCTATCTCTGGTACTGCAGATGCATTTGCACTGTGCTCTTAAACCTGCCAAGAGGCTTTACCTGCAGCCATTCATAAGCCAGGTGCTGCTGCTTGGCATTGAGCACTTACCAACCTCCGTGTTTGTCAAGAGCCAAGGCTCAGCTATCAATCTTTCTAAAGCTAGATTGGAGAAAAGTCGGAAACAGGAAATTTGGGCGCTCATCAACTAATTGGCGACTTGGGAGCCCCATAGGCGCTAATGCAAATATCAGCTATTAGGCAGCCAAAGCAGAAAATTGGGCGCTTGATAATTATCATTTTTAAAAATGACATCGTTATAGTTTTTGAAATTTTTCATTGTTTTGAAAATCAAAATGTTATAGTTTTTTACTTTTTTTAATGTTTTATTTTTACAAATTATTCATTTTTGAAAGTTATCGTTTAAAAATGTATCGTTCTGTGTGAGAGTAGGGTTAGGATAAGTTGTAGTAAAATATCATTAGTATATACCGATATTTTTTATTCTGATCATTTACACTATTCACACTTTAAAAATGAAGACTATCGGTAGATATTAATGATAATTTGATTAAGGAAAACAGGCGCCCATATTTCCTTGTGTCCCGATTTCATTCATGCAAAAGTCTGTGTCTAGAAGACAGTCTCTCACATGTCTAAACAGACAGTGCAGGTTATACCTTCTGATATTTGGCATATTCAACCCCCCCCCACCCCTCCCCCCATGACTTTAAAGAAGCTGGAGTCTATCTATACTTATTCTAACTTTCTGCGTCTCAAGATTAAAAAGCAAAAGCTTTTTGAAGTCCATGTTCATTAAGATGCTTTAGCAATACGTGCAGTGTTTGCATAGGGTACAGCAGTTTACCAGAACTTTTAATAAGAGCAGATGTCCCCACTAGCCCATAGGCTACAATATATTATGCCAGTTTTCCAGCTGCTGGATGATACTTTAACTGCCTTACGACTGCTACACGCCGATTGGCGTGAGCACCGCGGCAACCCCAGGAATGGCTAGGAATGTACTTTGCAGGGGATCGTGCGCCGATGCGCTTGCATCCCCACTTGAATGATGGAGCCGAACTCTGTCATCAGTCTCCCAGCGTCGAAACCGCCATCTAATAACATTGTACAGCGTTGTGATCTAAGACAGCGCTGTACTGGGGATAGCCGTGTGACATGGCTGTCCCCTTTCAGAGGCTTAGAAGTGATTGGTTGTCATAGGCTGATGCCTATGACAGCCGATCACTGTGATTGGCTGGCGGGGGAGGGAGGGTGGGCATTAAAAATAATAACTAAATAGGCAATTTTATTATAAAAATAATAACAAAAGTATTTGTCAAAAAAAAAAAAAATAAACACTGGGGGAGCGATCAGACCCCACCAACAGAAAGCTCTGTTGGTGAGGAGAAAATGGGGGGGATCACTTGTGTGCTGAGTTGTACGCCCTGCAGTGAGGCCTTAAAGCTGCAGTCGCCCATTTTAGTAAAAATGGCCTGGTCACTAGTGGAGTTTAACACCGCGGTCCTCAATTGGTTAAACTGGGGAGTCTATGTCTATTCCAAGTCCTAGTTACGTAAGTTCTCCTGGAGCAAGCCTAAAGTGTCACTTTAGTGCAAAAGTGTGTACAACAGAGATCATCACTGGTAAAAAACATTTTGTAACTATAGTCCACAAAATATTAACTTTCAACATCATTCTGTAGCAACTTTAACTTTTTTATTTGTAGGAAGCTTGGGGAAAACAGTGGCAACCGGTATACAGCTTGTTGTTAAAGATATCCAGAATTCTCCTCTTTGTCTAATTGGTTCATACACAGGAAGTAAAATTTACTGCATCCCTTCACACCCTTATGGCTTCACCCCACTTCCTCAGAAACAGAACAGAACACTTGTAATTAGCTAAACTGTGTCTAGGTATCCAATAGTAATACTCGCTGTGCCAAGATCTCACAGTCATGAGATCTCAGTTTGGAAAACTATTTAAAAACCTTGCTCCCTCTAGCCATCCATCAGCCTAGTTAATTCCTTTCTAGAGTTTTATCGCAGTCCTTGAATTTATGCATGTATAGGTGTGAATCTACATATGGTAATAGTTTTACAATGTTTTCTTGCGTTATCCTTATAGGTCCTCGAAGCATGGCTCGTCAGTCAGGAACCTCGATGACATATACTTCAGAACTTACTTTCTGACACAAGGGCATTGTAAAAACAGAAGCCTGGAAGACCTGAGAGCTGGCTTTCAAAGACACGAAGGAGCCAAACCACACACACTAGCTGCTGCCTACCTATTACTGTAATATTTTATTGTAATGCTTTGTTCAGTGTATTGAAAGGATTTCACATCTTGAGTAAAGTTTTCCATGCTCATAAGGACTATTAAATCTGTAATATAGTAGGACGGTATTAAAAATCATCAAAAATAAGTGCCAGGCAGCGCTCGGGTAGGAGAAACACGAGCGGTGATCTCATAAAGAGAAAATCATCAGCCTTTTGTGTGCCAGGGATCAGGTCTCTGCGCTATAAGCGGGGATCATTCTGCAGGAATGTGTACTTAGCATATAGGCATTGAAGGCCTTTGTGAAACATTTAAGAAATATAATCGTGATTAAATCAGTGTTCAATAAAAAAGGAAATGTGAGACCCATCTAAAGCAATTGGGAACGTGCAGCCCGAGCTATCCTGCCAAGTACGCTACGAGTACTTTATGACATACGGTATGTGCTTTTGTCATGCCATAGATATTACTCAATATTTGAGCCTAGTGACAAACAGATATTTTTTTAATGAGACACATTAAATATCTAGGGTGGGTCAATGGCTCAGCCATTGATCTTGGCTCATTTTAGCCTGATGAAACACTTAAGCTGCTTTCACACTTACCGCGTTGCATCACATTGCGGTACTTTGTAAGTCTGTGGAGACTTACACACTATTGCAACAGGATGCAGTGCGTTGGAAGCATCGAAATCGCCGCAAGCCAGCCAAAAACTCTGCAGTGCGTTGCCGCATGATTTGTGCCTACTGCACAGATTATGCAGCAATGGAAGTCTATGATGACGCGGTACGTGTGCATGAGCAATTGCGGTAGTGGCGCAGCGCACATTTACAGAGCGATGAATAATCAAGTGACTACTTCCTTGTTGTCCTTATTGTGATTCCTGACAGAGTAGTGTCAGCCAGGAGCCTCAAACTGCAAGGAATTATAAAACACCAGGGAGTCAACCGGATGCCTCAAGGGTGTATAAAGTCCACAGTGAAATAGCAAAATGACTGGGTCTACACCCGGATTAGTGCAAATGCAGCAAAATGTTAATATACCAAAGTAACAAAACACACAACGTTTCGGCCGAGAGGCCTTTCTCAAGTGTTACAGAGTTAGGCCTCGTTCACATCAGGGACGTTTCTGTGCGCTTTCCACAGCGCACTGCCTGTGCTTTCAGCAAGGTATTGATTTTTCCATGTAACTAAATGTAGCTGGTTCACATCTATGTGCTGCGCTGAGCAGCGTTACAAAAATGTAGGGTTGCATGCATTTCTGTGCGCTGAGCTGTAAAGCGCTCATCAATGCAAGTGAATGGGTGCACTTTTTTAGCACATAGAAGCGCGTACAAGCGCATAGAAGCGCATGCGTTTTTTACCCCTAATTGGAGAAAAAAATACATTTACATACAAAAACAACGTTTTATTGACAACTGCTGCTGCTACAATAAGCAAAACATGCTTTAAAGAAGCGCAGCGCAACGCACAGAAACGCGCACTAAAGCGCGCACAAGCGCATGCATTTTTTACCACACGCTTTAACACGTTTTTTAGTGCAGCAGATGTGAACGAGGCCTTAAGTAAAAACCACATATAAATCCATTTTAGACTCAAAACACACCCACTAAGGGGCGGGCACTAACTTAAAGAGCGAAAGACCATTTCAAAGAGACAGTATCACAGAAAACATTTCAGGTTAAATTCATCGTTTAGTACATTAGGGGGTAAAGTACTCAGCTTATCTATCCATCTATGCTCACATCTCAGTACGGTTGTCTGTCCATATTCCCTTACTGATGTAGACTCTCTCGAGAACACACCATCACAAATCTCCCACATTGTGTCCACAATCAAAATAGTGTTTTGCTATGGGGGAATCAAACTTTTTCAGGATCTTCATAGTATTTTCTATACAAACGAATGTTACTACGATGTTCATTGATTCTAACCCTTACGGGCCTAGAAGTTGGTCCCACATATTTTGCTTCCTGTCAAGTTTCAAAGAAATAGCTGGCTGCAGACATTTAAAATCGAAAAATAATTGTTAATATTATACAGTAAAAAGAATGTGACTGCACTTTTCTATATTTATACAAAGTTTATAACAAAGTTTAAATATCCTTATTTCCCTTTAAAGGGAAGGTTCAGGGACCGTTGAAAAAAAATAAAAATCCGCATCCACTTACCTGGGGCTTCCTCCAGCCCGTGGCAGGCAGGAGGTGCCCTCGGCGCCGCTCCGCAGGCTCCCGGTGGTCTCCGGTGGCCGACCCGACCTGGCCAGGCCGGCGGCCAGGTCGGGCTTCTTCTGCGTTCCAAAATGCGCCTCACGGCGGCGCGCTGACGTCATCGGACGTCCTCCGGCCCGGGCTGTACTGCGCAGGCTCAGAACTACTGAGCCTGCGCAGTACAGCCCGGAGGACGTCCGATGATGTCAGCGCGCCGCCGTGAGGCGCATTTTGGAATGCAGAAGAAGCCCGACCTGGCCGCTGGCCTGGCCAGGTCGGGTCGGCCACCAGAGACCACCGGGAGCCTGCGGAGCGGCGCCGAGGGCACCTCCTGCCTGGCACGGGCTGGAGGAAGCCCCAGGTAAGTGGATGCGGATTTTTATTTTTTTTCAACGGTCCCTGAACCTTCCCTTTAACCACTTGCCGACCAGGGGAATTTTCACTGATCGGTGCTGCGTGGGCTCTACAGCCCGCAGCACCGATCAGCAGTGCAGCAGGGCGATCAGACTACCCCCCTTTTTTCCCCACTAGGGGGATGTCCTGCTGGGGGGGTCTGATCGCCGCCGGCCATTAGTGGGTAGCGGGGGGGGGGCTCCTCAAAGCCCCCCTCCGCAGCGTTTTGTGCGCTCCCTCCCTCCCCTTACCTCCCTCTCCCTTGCTGGGCTGCGCAGGACGGATAACCGTCCTGCGCATTGTGGGATAGGCTTCAGCCTATCATATGGCGGCGATCCCCGGCCAATCAGAGGCCGGGGATCGCCGATCTGACTTACGGCGCTGCTGCGCAGCAGCGCCGTATGATGTAAACAGCGGGGATTTCTTCCCCGCCTGTTTACATTTTGCCGGCGAGCCGCTATCGGCGGCTCTCCGGCTGTTCACTGAGACACCCTCCGTGAACTGACATGGAAAGGCCGCTCGATCGAGCGGCCGTTTCCATGGTAACCCGCAGACGACCAGTTTACGCCAATCGGCGTTAGCTGGTCGTCAAGAGGTTAAGTCATCATGGCAACTAAATGGCTGTTTATTTCTTTTTATATTTTTTTGGAGAGTTACTTATTTACAAGTTTAGGGTTTTTCAAAATACATGTTGGGTTTTTTAAATCTTAATGCCCATCTAATGTGAATAAAAAAGTGAAATCAGTAGATGAATTGTATGTCCATGTACAGTGTTTTGGATTCACTATATAGCCCTTTGGTTAGTTAAGTGAAACTTTAATATATAACTTATAAATCAGCTACTCTGAGACATCCTGTTATTCAGTCCCCGTAGACCTCTCCTCCATGTGGTTAAAGTGGTTTTGACAAACTGCCATTAGGGCTAAAATATTAATGACGTAAGTCAGTTATGATGTTTATTGGTTCAAATGCTGCAAGTGTGCAAATAGGCAAAATATAGTCACAATTTATGGCTCGCAAAAAAAATGTACAGAGTAGGTAGAGAAGTTCATAAGTATGTATACTCTTCAATACATTGGATACATTGGATCCTTTAGAGAATTTTGAGGATATGTGACTTCTGCTGACAAATTCACATATCTTTAGAAGGATCCAGGTCCATATGCAATTCACTTTTTCACCTGGGTTTTCTCCTAGGTGATATTTTCAAAACTTGTCATAAAATGACTTTTAAACTATTAGCAAGCAAACAAATACTCAAAATAATGTTGGCAGTAGTTTTCACCTACTTTTTGGTACTTTTCCCATTGTAAAATGCTAAAAAATTATTTTAAATCGAAGATGAAAAATTATCTCCTAGGAGAAAACGCAGGTGAAAAAGTGAATTGTATATGGGCCCCAGTGTCTCATTGAACAGTGAACATATTGGGCAATATGCAATTCACTTTTTCTCCTGAGTTTTCTCCTAGGTGATATTTTCACAACTTGTTGAAAAATGTCTTTTAAAGTGGACCCAAATTAAAAATACAAGATTTCAGAAATAAAATCTATTTTCTAAATTATAATAATAAATCGCAGCCTTTTTTCAGCTGCATGATGACAAATATAAAATATTTTACATTTATTGGAGGAACCCCTCCCTTCCTTTCAAATTGCCGGGATTTTTCCGGCAAACTGGTGGAGTAGATGGTGTCTGGCAATGGAGGAATTGCTAATGGCTGCCCCCAGTATAACCCTAGTTATGAAAAGAGAAGGGTGAAAAGCATGCACTGAAATGCTCATAGGCTTGAAGGAGTGTGTATTCATCTTTGTATGTGTCAGAGTGGTGCAACTAAATATTTTAAATTAAAAAAATGTTTGGTTTGGGTCCGCTTTAAGCCACCAGCAAGCAAGAAAATACTCAAAATAAATTTGATAGTACTTTTCACCAACCCTTGGATACTTTTTCAATCATAAAATGCTAAAAATTTAGTTTAAAGAGAAGATGAAAATTATCTCCTTGGAGATAACTCAGGTGAAAAAATTAATTGCATATGGGCCATTGTACTTATAGACTTCTCTCATCTCTGAGGTTTCTCTGACCCATATGCAATTCATTTTTTCTCCTTAGTTTTCTCCAAGTTGATATTTTCACACCTTCGCCCATATGCAATTCACTTTTTCCCCTGAGTTTTCTCCTAGGGGATAATTTTAAACTTTTTAATAAAGTGACTTTTAAGCCACCGGAAAGCAAGAAAATACTAAAAATAGTTTTGATAGTACGTTTTTCACTAACTTTTTGGTGCTTTTTAAGTTGAAAAGTACTGGAAAGTTATTTTAAATTGAAGATGAAAAATTATCTCCTAGGAGAAAGCTCAGGTGAGAAAGTGAATTGCATATGGCCCCTTGTCAATAAAATGCCTTTCAAACCACCAGCAAGCAAGAAAATGCACAAAATGATTTAGATAGTACTACTACTTTTGGTACTTTTTAAATAACAAAATGCTGAAAAGTTATTGTAAAGAGTAAAAAAAATGTATCACCTAGGAGAAAACTAAGGAGAAAAAGGGAATTGCATATGGCCCCCTGTGTTTTTAGTGAATTTTAATTATCTATGGTTTGGCTACTCACCTTTGATATCTGTTCACAATAAAGTTATTGCATTTTTCAAATATGAGGCCTGAGCTAAATATTTTGTGCTTGTGGTGTTAAGAGTTTTGTGACTTGAGTTACAGGCCCATCATTTATTAGTGCCTATACCCTGGAGGTGTAAGTATTGTTTAAATGACAACTGAAGTGAGAAATATATGGAGGCTGCCATATTTATTTCCTATTATACAATACAGGTTGCCTGGCAGTCTTGCTGGTCTATTTGGATGCAGTAGTGTCTGAATAATGCCAGAAACAAGCATGAAGCTAATCTTTCAGATCTTCAGAAACACCTGGTCTGCTGCATGCTTGTTCAGGGTCTATGGCTAAAAGTATTCGAGGCAGAGGATCAGCAGGACAGCCAGGCAACTGGTATTGCTTTAAAGGAAATAAATATGGAAGCCCCCATATCCCTCTTGCTTCTTTTGCCCTTTAAGCCAGGCTATAGGACACACCATTCCTCATTAGCTTGAGGGCTGAATTAAAGTGTTTGATTGTTTCCTTATGAACTTCTCTACCTGCTCTGCATATTTTTTAAAATGTATTTTTACTTGTTTTGCATATTTTTTGTGCAGTTCATGAACTAAGAATATTTTGCTTATTTTACACATTGTTGTTTAATTTAATATTTTTTTTTATCCATTGTGATGGCTTTTTAAGATTTTTAGTGCACTCAGTGAGACACTTTTCTCACTGTAGTAAGTATGCAAGTGTGGATAAGAGAGGGGGGTGGGGGTGGGGGGAGCCTCAATACTTACCTACAGGGTGCTGCTCCTCTGGTCCCCAGCCTGTACGAGATGTGCCACCTTCTCCACTCGATTGGGCAGCTTTAATAATTTCCAGTGGTGTCACACATGCACTGCAATGCATGCCGGGAGATTTAGTCCACGGATACAAATACAGCTCTGTAGAGGAGAGGAGCAGCACCCCATAGGTAAATAATGATGCTACTCTCAAACTCCGCCCCCACAACAACACCATTATAAACCTCCCTTGTGGGGCATTTTCTGGTGCTCAGGTTACTTTAAAGAGAAACTCCAACCAAGAATTGAACTTTATCCCAATCAGTAGCTGATACCACCTTTTACATGAGAAATAGAATGATTTTCACAAACAGACCATCAGGGGGCGCTGTGTGACTAATTTTGTGCTGAAACCCCTCCCACAAGAGGCTCTGAATACCGCGGTACTCTGGGCAAACTGTCACAATGTAACAATGTTCACAGGCAGGAAATGGCTGTTTAAAGCTGTCTGTAACAGCCAGAGCAGCTAGAAACAGCTACATAACTTGCCCACAGTAACAATGTCACCATGTAATACATGTCAGAATGTGAATCTGGGAGAGGAAAGATTTTACAATAAGCAAACACTGACTAAATCATTTATACATAATTATTGTAAAAATGAAGCACTTTTTTTTACTACATTATTTTCACTGGAGTTCCTCTTTAAGTGGAGGGTTATCTAGCCTCTGAAATAGCAGCTAGAATAATCCTTTTTTCATTTGCATTGAGTTATGATATTTAGACATCCACCATCAAGGACAGAAATAATTAATATTAATGATGAGGGTAGCAACATACTTGTACACTTTTGTGCATTTTTCAGCAATGCGTTTCAGTCTGTAACACTGATGTGGCGCAAGTGTCCTCAGGCCCTAACTGACAACCAACTAACCTTTTTTTAATATGCTTTTTGTTATGTAAAACTTTTTAGTATTGCAGAATTAAATCACATGCTTTTTTCCACTAACACATTAAAAGGTATTTAATTTGTATCTGCAATGGCCATGCTCTCATGATTTATTGCTAACTAACGTAGCCACACCCAAGGGACATCCCAGGGCTGCTGACTAAAATGAATTATGGGAAACATAGTTCAAATACTGTATGAGTACCTGCTTCAAACTCGTGAAAATTATGAGATTTGTAAGGACCACCCACCAGACACAAAAAAGAAAATTTACTGTAAATAAATTGCTTATTTTTTGCACTATAAATTATTTAGTTAAAGTGGACCTGAACTCAGAATGTCCTCTCCATTCTAAAAGATACACAACAGCATAATAAGCTTTAAACAAAAAACATATCTTTGTTACAAATCCTAAAATAAATTACTGTTTCTTGGAAGCAGACATATTGCCAACAGCCTGTGGTTTCAAATGAGCTTATCTGCCAGCTCTGTTGTGGCAGTCATGTGACATGGGGAGAGATCATATTACAACTTGTGATTAGACATAAATGAGGGGGAATTAAACAGGCTAATCTCTCTAAATATATATGCATTTCTCTAGGTTTTCCTTATGCCCAGTGCAAGAGTTCAGGTTCACTTTAAAGTCTCTCTATTGTAAAATCCTACCATTTACTTATTTACCTTCCTAATTTTATCAGAGATGCCGGCATCATTACTGCTGGCAACATAGATCACTGTGGAACGTTTTCCCTTCTGTGAAGTGAGCAGGAATATCATGTGGTCTGGCTGCATGACATCATAGGCTAGGATAAATATATAAATAAAATAAGTGTTACTGAAACAAGGATAATTAAGGTTAATTGGTATCTGGAATAATTTGTTACAGTCTACTTTACAGTTTGTTATTATGGTTCCTTTTTTCTTTAAAGTGGGATTGTTAGCCATAAAATCTAACTCCACTGCTCTGTATTTATTATACAGTCTACAACCTGACCCTGCATTGCAATCATTCCAATATAATCATAAATGTTACTGCTATAATAAATCTTATCTCAGTCAGCCTGGCTCTATAGTATTTGGTACATTGTCACGGAGAAGGAAGCTTGTTATCTCCCCTCCCACATTCATAATCCTCACTGATTGGCTGAAGGCAGTTCAGTGTGACATGAGGCTGAAGAAGGAGAAGCTGTTGAAATACTATACTGTGCACATATGTGTTTACGAAGTAGGATAGATATAACAGTGCAGTTTCGAGGAGAAAAAAAGGGTAAGGGAGGAAATTACATCATGATTGGCTTCAGTCAGATGCAGCAAAGATGGAAAATGGTAAAACAGTGTCTCTTTATTTACCGTACTATATAAAATTCACTGAAATCAAAATGTGGACAGTACAATACATATGTTATGTAAGTAGAACAAGTATTTATCTACTTATTTATGTGTTTTTTTCTGGGATAGTATGACTGTCCGTGCTGCTTTAACAGTGTAGGCGTGAGCCTTGCATCCACTACCTTTATTTAAAAAAAAATGTTTACGATTTTGGCCTGACGATTTCCATGACATAATGAACACATCTTAAAGCGGAATATAACCCTGCATTTCAACTTTGCTCTAAAACATTATTTACAGCATATTATATGCAACCAGTATTTTTTTTTACTAGACCAGCATTGGAAGGTTGGAAGGGTTACACACAGAGGTTTAAAGTTCCGTGGAGAGATATGCAGACGCATCCGAAGTTCAGATAGATACATTTAACTAAATAGAATGTAACAAGTGAGGAATGTTACACACTCTTTGACTGTCCTCCAGCTCCTGCACAGTCAGAGAGAGTGAGTCACATTCCACACTTAGATACATTTAAGTAAACAAAATCTATCTATGTAAGCTTCGGATGTGTCTGCATTTCTCTCCAGGAACTTTAAAGCTCTGTGTGTAACCCTTCCAATGCTGGTCTAGTAAAAAAAAAAATTCTGGTTACATATAATATACTGTAAATAATGTTTTAGAGCAAAGTTGAAATGCAGGGTTATATTCCGCTTTAATGTATATTTTGTTTTTGAGTTTAGATGTTCTTTAATTTCTAGCGTAAGCTTGCGAAAACAAGCAATCTTAACTCTGATCGATTACTATATAACTCCTATTTCTCAACCACCGGTGTCCCTTATGTCACAGCCACAAATCACTTGAACTCCCAGATTTTTGAAAAAAAAAATCTACCTATTGTTACAGAGAGTTTCAAAGCTGCTGTCTGGACTGTTTTAAATATAAAATGTGTTGACATTACAGTTATCTATTCAGTGTAGCTGGATCAAGCTTTCTCTTTCTGTAAGCCTAGCAAGTTTTATAGCAGCTAGAAGCACAGATAAGAGATGGTAAGAAAGTATGATAAGGGGAAAAAAATGCTGAACAGACCTAGATATGTCAGAAAGTTGGCCACTTTCCAGCTCAAACTGTTGATATGGAGTTCCTTTCTCAGTCTCCTCAAAACTTGGTTCATCAACATCAACATGTCATTCTATCAGTAAAAGAATATCCCATTTACTGCAATTTAGGGGGAAGCCAGTTAACATATATATGTTTTTGGGATGTGGGAGGAAGCCGTAGTGCTCTAATTTAAAGCAGTAAGCATGCTCACAAAATAAAATACAAATTCTCACAGATGAAAATACTATGACTTTGGGGGTGTGGATATGGGTGGGGCCAAACACTGTTACTTGTGGCATGGAGAAGCATGTATTTATATTTTTGGGATGTGGAAGGAAACTGAAGTGCTGTAATTCAATGCAGTAAGCATGCACAGAAAATAAAATACAAACTCTCAGATGAATACTATCAATTTGGTGTGTGGATATGGGTGGGGCTAAATACTGTTACTTGTGGCACAGAGGATCATGTAATGATGCTGCCTCCCTTCTATTTAGTGGCAGAAGCATAGCTACAGAGCCATGGGTACCAGGAAGAATTTTACATTGGCCACTCCAACATGTTGATATACCAATCACGTGATTCGGAACACCACTACCTGCTTTTTCAAGTGTGGAGGAGGTGTAAGTAGTGGGAAGTAACACCAGGTTTTAAAAGCATATATAGAGGTCATTTTTACCACCATAGCACCAATAAAGACCTAATACTGCAGTTAAAGGAGGGCCCTTGCTGGGCGCCCTAGTCCATGTACACCAGTGCATTGCAATCTCAGCGTTCCTTAATGCTATGCCACTTCTTATGGTGGAATACGGAACTTCAGCTACCTGCCATGTATCTGGTGGAGGAAGTGGTTAATGTGCTTCTGCTGCTTGATGTGTCCCTGGTGGTGTAGAAGATAATGTACTTTTGCTTTACCCTGGTGATATAGTGATAAATGTACCTTTGTTGCCTTCTTTGCATTTGGTGGCATTTTTGCTATCATACTTCTTTTGCTATCATACTTCTTTTGACTAATAAGGATACTGGATTTGACTACTTGATTTATATCTGAAATGTACAGCTGTTTTCATTTCCTTTGGGTGTTGGGCTTCGTGTGTGTAGAAAGCAACCATCCAATAAGAGTTGGACAGCATGTGGCGTTGTAGATCGCACTCTCGCCTTGCAGCAATGGTTCCTTTGTTAGAAGCCCAGCCAAAGCACTATCTGCAAGGCGTTTGTATGTTCACCCCGTTTTTGTGTTGGTTTTCTACTGGCACCCTAGTTTCCTCCCATATCCCCAAAACATACATATACGTTAATTGACTTTAACCTAAAAATCGTCCCTAGACTACAAAAGACATATGACTATGGTAGGGATTAAATTGTGAGTCCCTCTGAGGGACAGTTAACTGACAAGACAATATACATTACTCTGTACAGTGCTGCTGAAGATTTCGGCGCTATATAAATATAATTTACGCTATCAATTTTTAAGATGCAAGCTAGATGACACAAGGAAGTGGATGCTTGGTGGCTAAACTACTCACTCCTCTTCCTTTTGTTTATCTTTTAGACAGTTATTATCAGACTTTCAGTACATAGGGGCTGGCTCCATCTATCATATAAAAAAAGACGTCTGTTTTTAGTTTTTTTTATCTAAAGAAACATATGCCATTTGATCTGATGCAAATAAAGTGCAAATAAGATGATAAAGAGCAGAAGCATAACAACAGATCATGATTCCCCCTCCACCCCTCCGTACATAATGTTCATTACAGAGAGTTCTATGCACAGAGGGAGATATTGCTTGCTTGGCAGTTGGAGAAAGCAGTTATTTCTCACAATGCAACGAGGTTAAGCAAACTGTCAGGACCTTGGTCATGACATCACACTGTGGGAGGGGTTTCACCACAATGGCAGCCATACAGATAGCCCTGAAGATCCTTTAAGAAAAGGTGCAAATTTCTCATGGGAAAGGGGGTATCAACTACTGCTTGTAATGAAGTTCAATTCTTCATTCAAGTTCCTCAAATAATGTCTTGATTTTAGTTATAACTATTTGTACATATTGCACCAAGTGATTGCATGTTTTATTGTACAAGGTAGGAGTTATGGAACACTTTAGCCATTTATCTTGTGTAAGGAGTTGAAGTATATGACGTGAGGTTAAAATATGCTGTGTGCAGCAATGTTTTTGTCATCTGAAGATAAATAGTGGTTGAGAATGAGATTAACCTGAATTAATTTGTAACAGCCATTTTTTATACTGTCTGTAGAAATGCAGGGCCTATAGCAAAAAGGCCATTTAATAAGCCTAGTTTCGTATTTACCTCATTACTATACTTTCACCTTGTGTTTCTGTGCATATTCTGTTTGATATTCTTATATGATAGAATATGCTTTTTATTATTATTTTAACCCGTGGAATTTACTTTCTTGTACACAAAGTTACTAAAACACATTAAAATCTCCAGCAATGTCTGATAATAGGATTTCACTGTGTAAAAGAACTCTCCACTTAGATAGTAAAGTGGACCCAAACCAAAGATTTTTGTAATTCAAAATATTTAGTTGCACCACTCTGACACATACAAAGATAAATAAACACTCCTTCAAGTCTATGAGCATTTCAGTGCATGCTTTTCACCCTTTTCTTTTCATAACTAGGGTTATACAGGTGGCAGGCTGGCAGCCATTACTTCTGAGCTTAGTAGAATGTTTTAGATCATAGGTGTGTTTGTTATCAGCTACCCTCCCTCACAGGGGCGTCGTCTATGTGAAATCTCACACAAGCTGAGATCACCTCCCTGTGACATCATCAGTAGCAGCCTGTGTTTTGTTTTTGTTTTTTATTTCCTCCACCAGTTGGTCGGAAATTCAGGGCAATATGAAAGGAAGGGAGGGGTTCCTTCAATAAATGTAAAATCTTTTATATTTGTCATCATGCAGCTGAAAAAAGGTTGCTATTTATCATTATAATTTAGAAAATAGATTTTATTTCTGAAATCTTGTATTTTTAATTTGGGTCCACTTTAAAGGACCACTGTAGGGAGGCTGCCATGTTTTTTTTTCCTTTTGTGCAATACTAGTTGCCTGCCTGGCTGTCCTGCTGATTCTCTGTCTCTAATAAGCCATAGACCCTGAACAAGCATGGATTTTGCCTGCCCTGTACCCACGGGGTGATTGAGGGGGTTTTCTGCCGCGGTTCTGCTGCGTTTTAAGAGGGGCATTAATGTTAATGAGGTTTTTAAAGTAAAAACCTCATTTTCTGGAGACTTCAAAGTCTCTTTAAGGGGGATAAATATGGCAGCCTCTATATACTGTACCTCTTGCTACAGTTATCCTTTAAAATTACCCCTTAAAGGGACTCCGAGCTCAAGTAAAAAAAGAAAGTTGTACTCACCCGGGGCTTTTTCCAGCCCAGTGCTGGTCGGGAGGTCCCACGACGGTGTCCTGGCTCCTCTCCTAGTCCCCGCTCCAGAATGGCTGACCGGCCGCAGCCCGGGCGACACTCTGCTGAGTGTCGGGCTGTTCCTTCCGCGTATGACGCGGCTGACGTCACACGCCGGCCGCCTCGCGTCATCACGGCGGCCGGCGTGGCAGTACGGCGCATGCGTGCTTTAATCGCGCATGCGCAGTACTGCCACGCCGGCCGCCGGCGTGGCAGTACTGCAGTACTCCATTGCTGAGAAAAAAGGCAATCCCTTCAAGGCAGCTTTTGCATTGCAAGCCTTCTTACTGCATGTATATTTGTAAATAATGCAAATATTAGGGCCTGTTTCCACTACAAAGTGCAAACGCATGCAATTTCTCTGTGCATCTGCTATCGGACATTTTCTGTAATGGTAAAGTCACTTGCAGCTGTTTTAAATGGGACAAAAGTGCAATAGTGCAAACAATTCAACATGCAGTGTGTTTGTGTTTCCACAAGAATCGTATAGCACTAGTAGTAACAGAGCAACACAATTTACATTATAATAAAAGTGGCCTTGTGCACTCATACCACTTACTAGAACAGTTTTTCTGGGTATGCCTGTCCTATGCTTTCCCTTCCTTCCTTCCTTCCTTCCTTCCTTCCTTCCTTCTCCCTTTTCCCTGTCTTCTTCCTGCCCTCTCTTGGATTTTGGGTTGGGTGGAATGACAGAGTGGACTAAGATCCGCTGCCCCTCTCCCACCTGCTTACACCTCCTTCACACTTCGTTCCAAACATTTTTCTGTCTTTTTTATATAATCCTCATTTTTCAGTTTTCCAAAATACAACATTTTCAAACCCAACATATACAATTCTTATTTACTACTTTTCTGTCAGGAAATACATAGTCAAACTAATATTTTTCCATCGGACATATTACCATAATCTTCTCATTCTCTCTAGCTCTTTTCAAACACAAAATCTTGCATGTGGCTACCATGTCGACTGTCTCCTCTGGTAATACTCCTGTTAACCTCCTACTTCCATCCATCCATTCCTAAGCTCCCCTTTCCCTTTCCGCCCCCCTCCCTTCCATTCAAACCATTCACAATCTACCTTTCATTCTCCCCACTCACCCCCTAACCCCGGGTCGATCCATATCCCATTGTTTTGTTATTTCCTTTCCTGTTTTTCCCATTGTATTCCTCCCTTTTATCTTTTACTCTCATATTCCCTACTGTCCATCGCCAAATCTCAGGGGTCTCTGCCAGATCCACCATTCTCCTCGCCCTACTCCTCTCCCACAGTCACCATTATTCATTCAGTCTTTAAACAGAGGATTCATTTGAGTCTTTAAATGTCTGCCACTGTCTCCACCACCCCTCTGTCTCCATAAGGTCCTCAAACTTCCACACCCTCTCTATTTCCTCAAACCACTCCCACGCCGTGGGGCTTTGGGTGGTTTTCCAATGTTTTGCTAGAAGAAACCTCAATTGCTTTCAAGTGCTTTCTTAAGTGTCCAGACTGGGCCCGGCCCTCCTCTGGGTCGGCATCCTTGTCCCAGAAGCAGAAGTTCGCAATAGTCACCGCACCTGCAAAGCTCACATGGTTGCAGTCATGTTCCGTGCTGCTCCATTTAGTGTATGTGAATGGGATCATGACCGCGTGCATTACTACAGCACCACCTACACTCTGTAATATGAAAGAGCCTTAGCCTTTAATTTGCACACTGAGGGTAAGATTTATCAAAGCATTACCGAGAGTTTTTTCTTCTTAAACAGTTGTAACCAGCGGGAGGAACTGTTTTGCATGATAATAAGAAAATTCTTAATTCCTAGTTAATAGAGGCAGTTTAGTGTGAATTTCTAGAACTGCACTACAGTTAAAGTGTACCAGAGATGAGACATGAGCCTATGAGAGCCGATCGCTCTCTGAGCCTCTCCAGGGGACAGCCAAGTGTCACAGCTGTCCCCAGTACATCGCTGCCGTAGATCACAGCGCTGTACAATGTAAATAGATAGAGGTTTCACCGTCTAACAGTCTCCTAGCGCTGATCACCGCTGGGAGACTGATGATGGAGCAAAGCTCCGTCATTCAAGTGGAGATGCGCCCGCATCGGTGGACGATCTCCTGCAAAACTCCGCCCCAGGACTTGACACCAATTGGCATTAGGCGGTCCTGGGGCTGCCACTCTCCCGCGCCGATCGGCATTATGGTGTCGGGAGGGGGTTAAAGATTTTTACTTACTCGGGGCAAGTACAGAAGAACCCCTGAGGTCACTGAGCCAGGCTGGGCCTGACTGAGCAGAAAACCGGAGCTGATCACGGCTTAATGGAGGACTGCGGGAGGACGGCGAGGGACCCATGCTTATGGGGCTGGAGTTAGCTCCGGGTAAGTAAAAATCTTTAAGAACGCTCGTCTATGGGTCACTAACATTTTACAGAAACTTCCCAAAAAGCACAAGTTTGGGTTGTTGCATTATGTTTATTGCAGTAACTCTTACAGAAGCTTACCATTTGACACCCATGTTCAGTAGTCAATTTTGCACATAATTTTTCTAACAAATATTTACCCAATTAGGTTTAAAGTAACTTCACTTTTTTAAATTAAATGATGAGGTTTATCAATTAATTTTATTAAAATTAGAGTTCCAGTTTAGACTGCAGCCAGCTGCAATTTCCCGAGCATGCTGAGTTACCCATGCTTGCAGTCATGTCGGAAGACCACTATTTGGCAGATGGGATAGTTCCAGTTTTTATTTGGCATCCCCACTTCCATCTTCAGTGAATGTAACATTCATGTAGATAGGACTATTCACATCTGTAGGTATAAAAAATGTTTGCTCAAACTATAGCTCCATCCAATCCAGTTCCCATTCAACAGTATAGTATACCTGGCGGACCAGGTAGATTCGGCACCGCAATCATTAGACACCTATGTTAAATATCGGCAATCGGGTGCCGTCCTTGTCCCACGATACGAGAAGTAGTCAATCAGCTATTACATAGAATTAAATGGTTGTAGCCAGTCATTAATGATTGGCTATGACTATCGGAAATTAACCTCTCAAAAATTATTAGTATTTACTTTTAGGGGGGTTAAGTTTAGGCATTAGCTGTCGGGGAAGGGGATAAGTCTAGTTACCCCCCAGGGGGTGTTTAGGTTAGGAACCTTAACCGGTTAAAGGGACCCTGAGCTCTAAAAATAAATGAAATTGGTACTTACCTGGGGCTTTCTCCAGCCCACCGTAGGTCAGGAGGCCCCCCGTCGTCATCCTGGCTCCTCTCCCAGTCCCTCCGCCGAATACCGCACTGGCGACACCCGGGCCGGCATGCGCAGTACTGTCATGCCGGCCGACGTGATGACGCGCATCGGCCGGCGTGATGATGAAGAGCATCACCGTTAAGGAACAGGGAGCCCAACACTCGGTACGGGTGTCATCGGTGCGGTATGCGGCAGAGGGTCGGGAGAGGAGCCGGGATGACGCCGGGGGACCTCCCCATCTATGGTGGGCTGGAGGAAGCCCTGGGTAAGAACCAATTTCGTTTATTTTTAGAGCTCAGGGTCCCTTTAAGGTTAGGATAGTTGCCAGGAAAGCCGATATTTTACTCATAACGGCTTATCCCGACACCTAATTGATGCAGTGCCGTGATAATACGTACGCATACATGGTGCTGCCAGCTGGGAAAGGAAGTGAAACTCTTAACACAAACCGGAACTTAAAAGTCAAAATAAACATACACACGTCATACTTACCTCCTGTGCAGTCTACTCATCCATCTCTTTCTCTCCTGCATCCTGTTTGTCCACCGTGATCAATGGAATTCTCTGCCTACATTTGAAAAATGGCCATTACCCCATAACAGCTTCCTGGTCAGCACACTTTTAAACTGTAATATTGCCCATGTGAGCCATAGAAAATCATGGACACTAACTTGCTTATCAGTTGTCCTTTCAGTTATAACTGACAGCAAATGATATATAACTGACAGCAACTGATATATTTCAGTTCTGAAAAAATCTTGTCAGAACTGGAAGGAATCATTGTAAGAAGACAATGGTGAGCTTCTGAGAGGAACTGATGGTGAGGCACGTATGTAATAATCATTTGTAGGTAGGTACATCACGTTTATTTAAAAGAAAAAAGGGGGGGGGGATGAAAGTGGATCACCTCTTTAAGGCAGACTCTGGATCACGTTAAACATTTTCAAGTTTGCCTAAAAGCTCCCGCTCCATGCAGTGGAACAAGAACTTCAACCCTCAAATAAGAAAGAAGAAATGTTTTTGTGTTATACACATTAGCCACGTAGCAGCTGGAAATCTCTTTCTACTTTGTGTTACATGCTTCATCAGCAGCAAAGAAAGATGTTAAAAATAGAGTTACATACAGTCTTTAAATTTAACTCGACTTGTATCTACCTGCCAAAAGAAATGAAAATGTACTTAACAGAGACAGCTAGGCTCTATGCACTGGAAGTAAACGAGGGACTAGCGGTTCTCTAGTGTCTGATTAGATCTAATTCTGTGCCTGTATGCCATTTGTTTTTCATAGGAAAAAAAATTGATGAGCCCACTTTTAAGCTTTTCCTTTTATTTTGGCAGATGTCAAATGTTATGGATTTTCCATGTATTGAACAGTTTTTGCGCTCTAATGATAAAAAATACTGAAAAGGAAAGCAAGCCGCCTTATTATATACATGGAGCAAAAAGTAAAGTGTGGTGGGTAACATGAAACAGGCAAGCCAGAAATACTAAAGCTGGACCAGTGCAAGATGGGTTCTGGATAATTGTTAAGGATACTGTATTTTGCCTTTTTCCACTTAAAGGATAGGTCCGGGGTTAAAAAAAAACAAAATCTACTTACCTGAGGCTTCCTCCAGCCCCTGGCTGCCTATCTGTCCCTCGCCGCAGCTCCACTCCCAGCCGGTGTCCTGGGGTCCCCTCTATTTCAGATGCCGACCTCGCCAGGTTGGCATCTTCTGCAACTGCACGACCTCGCGAGTGCGCCGCTCGCGAGTGCGCTGACATGGCCTGAAGCATTCTGCGAAAGTGCAGATGATGTGAGGTCGGCATCTGCAACGGAAGGGACTCCGGGACACCGGCTGAGATCGGAGCTGCAGCGAAGGACAGATACTGTGGGCTGCCAGGGGCTGGAGGTAGCCCCAGGTACGTAGATTTTGGGGTTTTTTTTTTAACCCCGGACCTGTCCTTTAACCACTTCACAACTGCGGGGTTTTACCCCTTGAGCACCAGAGCAATTTTCACCTTTCATTGCTCCTTCCATGAATTCGTCTATAACTTTATTATTACTTATCGCAATGAAATGAACTATATATTGTTTTTTTTGCCACCAATTAGGCTTTCTTTAGGTGGGACATTATGCCAAGATTTATTTTATTCTAAATGTGTTTTAATGGGAAAATAGGAAAAAATGTGGGGAAAAAAATTATTATTTTTCAGTTTTCGGCCTTTATAGTTTTTAAATAATGCATGCTACTGTAATTAAAATCCATCCATGAAATGTATTTGCCCATTTGTCCCGGTTATTACACCGTTTAAATTATGTCCCTATCACACCAATATTTTATTTGGAAATAAAGGTGCATTTTTTTCAGTTTTGCTTCCATCCCTAATTACAAGCCCATAGTTTATAAAGTAACAGTGTTGTACCCTCTTGACATAAATATTTAAAGAGTTCAGTCTCTAAGGTAACTATGTATGTTTTTTTTTTTATTGTAATTTTTTTTTCTTTTTGGTACAAAAATAAATAAATTGGTGAGTGTGGGAGGGAATGAGTTAATTTATAGTGTACAAGTATGTATTTGTATATGAAAAATGTTTTGGATGTAGTTTTACTATTTGGCCACAAGATGGCCACATTAATTTTTTGCAAATGCGTCCTGTAAGCATAGGAAGTACGCTTACAAGTTCAATGAGGCTGCAAAACTTTTTTTTTTTCCACAATGATTGCGCTGCTTCTCATAGAAGCAGCCGATCATTGCTGGAGGGGCTAAGATCAACGAGCAGGAACAGTTTTACCCGTTCATTGATCTCCGGGCGAGCGGCCGGCGGCGTGCACGAGCGTGGCAGCGCACGCACAAGCAAGCGGGAGCGCAGTCAGCGGCGGTAGCGGCGGGAGGTGCGTATATCTACACTCCTGGTGGGCAAAGGGTGTTAAAAGGAGCGTAGATATATGCACCCGTGGTGGTAAAGTGGTTAAAGAAAACCTAGAACCAAAACAGCAACCTTTTAGCTGCCCTGCATGTAATTGTGACCCACAGGATGGTGTCAGTAAACAATGATAAAATACCGCTCTACCCAGGTAAATGGCAGTGCAGGAGCCTGGAACGGGATCCCAAATGACAGACTGAAGACAAACAAAAGGGTTCCGCACTTGACCAAACTGGATCACTTTATTCAGGACGTATCCAACATCAAGTAAAAGCTGACATGTTTCAGGCTTCAGCCCTTAATCATGGTTCCCGCTATGATTCACCAGTTTGGTCAAGTGCGGAACCCTTTTGTTTGTCTTCAGGATGGTGTCAGTGTTACAGTGCCACTCGGTGGTGGAAGAAGGGTGGTGAATGAGTCTCTTCCATGATCCCTCTTCCACTACTGGGACGCTGACACCATCCTCTGGGCCCTGATAACATGTCATATCCTGTGATCCAGACTCAGAAGAGTTGCAGTTACCGCAGATGGAGAAAGACAAGAAGCTGAACCAGCGTCCAGACAGGTAGATATGACAGCTCCCTGCCACTCTCTGCATAGCCTGCCAGGCTGGGGAAGGCACAAAAAAATGTGGCCCTGAAGCACACATATAGTTTTACTATAGGCGGCTGCTAAAGGGTTAAAGCAGCACTCAATGAAGTTTCTCTGCGTACGTCATTGAATTAGACTAACATTTGTGATTTAAATCTTTTTAAATTACTTTGCTCTTCAAAAGTTATGAGCTATAGAGGTTTTCGATATTCCCCAAGCTGTCTGTCTAGTGAGCTGTATGACTAGCTCACTGCGATTTATGCTGGCCACACATACCGCGTTCTGCTTCCAGCTATCTTACCACAGTTGTGCAGTATGAGATCAGCTGGAAAGAATATCATTGATCTACACCAATACGATCCCCCCAGGGCCATGACTGACTAAAGGATCAGCAGTCCATGCATGAATGAAAAAATCCCACTTTCCTGAAAATCAGATCAGTGGATCAAAATCATAAACAGCTTCCTATTAAAAAAAATCTCACCCTAATGGTGCCCATACGTGGTACAATAAAAACATTGATTTCTCCGTTTATTTAACCAAAATGATCGAAATGAGAGTAAAAAATAATCTTTTTTTTCCACTCAAGAAAAGCTTACAATTATCCTGTTTTTTTTAATAAAAATCCAGACATGTTGGAAAAATCGTTATATTCATTCTATTAATGGAACAAAATTATCTAATAAAAGAAAACGAACAAAATGGTACCATGTATTGGCACCATAAGAGCAATGAACCATCATTGAACGGACTCTTATGCATACCTTGTATATTGTCTGCAGTGGGATTAGCGCAAACAAATTGGTCCCTTTCAATGGCACACCGCCACCACCACACCGCTTGCAAAGTGCACTCACCAACTTCTAAGATCATATATGTGTTTGCTCTATAATCCCAGCCCGTCTGGTCAACTGTGGGCTCTGTAGTCCTCCTCTCCATTGCTCCGTTTACAACCAGTACATAAAAGACATAGACCAGCCCACAATAGTGTGATACTGTCTTAAATATTATTCAACAATAAAATACATAAATTTAAAACTCACACAATTCCAGTGTATATAAAGCACAGGTTTAGCGGATAACAGGAGACCGCCTCCTAGCCCTGCACTTGACGTGATAGGAAGGTAGGTCCACTTTATACTTTGTGGGCCGAATCTTCCAGAGTGGAGCGGCAGCAGTAGCGGGGAGGACATGGGAAGCCTCTACAGGATGTAGAGGCTTTGCTTTTCTTATTAAAGGGAACCTAAACTGAGAAGTTTTTCCTTTTAAAATAATACCAGTTGCCTGACTCTCCTGCTGATCCTGTGCCTGTAATACTTTTAGCCACATACCCTGAACAAGCATGCAGATGAGGTGCTATGACTGAAGTCAGACTGGATTAGTTGCATGCTTGTTTCAGGTCTGTGATTCAGCCACTACTGCAGCCAGAGAGATCAGCAGGACTGACAAGCAACTGGTGTTGTTTAAAAGGAAACATCCATATCCCTCTCAGTTTAGGTTCCCTTTAAGTGTGTGCTGTTTTTGCTTGAGGTTTGCCTCAGGTTCACTGTAACAACTTACAGCTGTTCTGCAGCAATGGTGGTTGGTCAAGCATTGAAAGTTGTTGCTACCAATTTAAACAGGTGTCCCAACTAGTACAATTAGTAATAATAAGAACAAATGTGAAAAAGTTGATTACTAATGTGTTAAATTCTTAATGCATAGGGTCTTTAAGGTGCCCACTAATGATACATTCTTTATTGTACAATCTTACCACTTGCAATATGAGGGACTGCCTCAAGTATCCATTTACACTATATTTACACTATATTCACTCTATTCTTCTACTACATAGATTTGGTAAGATTGTACAATGATTTTTTCATTAGTGGGAACCTTTAGAGAGAGACTAACTACTAGCACTTCATAAATAAAGTATTTCACTCCATTAGGGGTGGGGCAACTGTAAAGTAGAAAACTTTGATCTATGTACCTGAGAAGCGCTCATACCAGTGTGAGATTGTAGCCAAACCAGCACAATACCTGATGAAAACAGAAAGTAGCAGGTTGGCACTTCTTTTGATCACGAGCGGTGCATAGGTGGCTCCAGTGGGCTCTCCCCCTTGAAATTAGCTTCTAGCGTGCTCTGGCGCAAAGCATAGTACTGGAGCATGTATAGAAGGCAAAAGGAACGGGCACTGCTTCTGACACTGATTTATTGCGTATCAAAAATATATAACAGTCAATGCGTCAATGTATAAAACATCCAAATCTTGCATAAGTGAACATACCATTGGGAATGAGGGCTGCATGATTGGTACGGTGGGTGCTTGGCGCTGTAGCCTGACGGCCGTTTCACGCACAGTTGCACTTCTACAGATGTTTTATACGTTGACGCATTGATTGTTATATATTTTTAATACTCAATAAATCAGCGTTAGAAGCAGTGCCCGTTCCTTTTGCCTTCTATACATGCTACAATACCTGATGAAGTAGCCAGACCCACGAAATGCGTTTTAACGCCCCAATAGAGTTTTCCAAATCAAAAATAATTGATATAGATCATTTTTGGAAGTAAGGGCGATAATATATACTGTATATATTATATACTAATATCTGGGCACCTTTTATGCAGCTTTACCTAAAGCAATCGCTTTGTACTGGACATGGAAAAAGAGAAACAGAAAACAGCAAATTCAGCTGTATTCAGTTTTTTTCCAGACTGCTCACGGTCAGGCTGCAATCTCATTTCTTTCTCCTGCTGTCCCAAGAGGCTTGTATAAATGGGATAGTTTCCAGAAATAATCACCAGAGAAATACAGAACTTTAGCATAGTTGAAGTGGAGGTCAATAAGATAAGTTTACAGATAAATACTACAGATAGACAGAATAAAACAGGAATCTGCAAATGACAAGATAAAGATATCAAGTGTTCATGCTGTAATAACAGAGCTACAGCAGTTAAATACTTAATAGTTCCTAATTACACTGTACTTACAATCTGCAATGGCAGGATCACAATCTCGCTGTGCCAGAAATGCCGACATCACAGATCTGCTCAAGTGCATCTTGTAGGGAATTTAGACTATATATATATATATATATATATATATATATATATATATATATATATATATATATGGGATATAACATCAGAAAATAAAGAAATGCCCCCTTTTGTTTGAAAATAGCTCCGTATATGTTCCCCAATTTTTTTTTTCTTATCCAGTCTAAATGCGGGAAGTTTTTTTTTTTTTTTTCTTATTTAGCTACAGTTACAAGTTTATTTGAAAATGCAAATAACAGAAACTTTCCATTTCAGATAAGATAAGGACAACTTAACCAGAAGGTAATTGAATCCCCTCCTCCCTTACACAGTAATGTAAGCCTGACTGTTATCAGTATAGTTTTTAGGCTAAATTGCACCCAGGGCGACTGGGTTGTGCCCCCCTCCCATGGACTCGTGAACCCATACTATGCCCCAGTATAGATAATCAGCCATGGCTTCCCCCAGTATAGGTAGCCAGCTGCAGGTGTCCCCCAGTATAGGTAGCTAGCTAAAAGGTGCTCCTAGTATACTGTAGGTTAGCTAGGTATAGGTGCAGCCAGTATAGGTTAGCTAGGTATAGGTGCCGTCAGTATAGGTTAGCTAGGTATAGGTGCCTTCAGTATAGGTAGCTAGTTATTGGTGCCTTCAGTATAAGTAGCTAGTTATAGGTGCCTTCAGTATAGGTAGCTAGGTATAGGTGCCTTCAGTATAGGTAGCTAGGTATAGATACCTTCAGTATAGGTAGCTAGGTATAGGTGCCTTCAGTATAGGTAGCTAGGTATAGGTGCCTTCAGTATAGGTAGCTAGGTATAGGTGCCCTCCATTTCAACTATAGGAGTAGGAAAAGCATAAATCCGGCCTTACGCCTGACCATGATTGCCTGGACGAAGCATGATTACAGTATATGTGGACGGGGTGGGGGATGCAACACTATCACTAAATTTCAGAGGTGACTCAGGTGTTAAAGAGGAAATGGTGCTGAAATTAGACAGAAAAGCTGCATGAGGGCTCTTTTACACTACATGCGATTCCGATTTTGATGCAATTTTATATACGATTTTGATTTTTTATGCGATTAAAAAAAGTCCTGCATGCGTTTTTCTGCGTTATTCTTTTTGTGTTACTAGCATCCAGTGAAAATCTCAAGCAGAAACCGCAAATGAGAATTGCATTTTACAGTGTAAAAGAAGCCTTATGCCAAGCTTGGATTTTTATTTTCAGGTACACTTTATTTTGCAGTGCTAAATATTCTCACTTGTATGAGGCCGAAGTAGAATGAAAAGTGGAAAATGAAGTAATGAAAAGATTGCAAAGTACTGCAAGGCGTAAGCATAACATTATGCTTATACATATAATCAGTGTAATCATGCATTGTATTTCTTCCAGAAAATGAATTATGAGGATGTTGAAGAAATATGTTTTTTTTTCCAAAAAAGAAAGAGTAATTTTATTGATGGTTTTTGGTTACTTTAACTTTATCATTTTTCATGAAGACTGACAATTGTTCCTGCTTTATTGACCTCTCACACTCTAGTGAAGGGAGAGATTGATGGCTTTATTAAACAGATGTACTCAGAAAATTAAATGACTTCATCTGCATTACTAAATAGCTAGCAGACTACCAGTTCAACAACAGACCTGAATTTTAAATCAAAATCTGACTTTTTTCCTTATAACAAAAATTGATGCTAGGACGTTATTGCTGAAGATTGAAACTCTTAAAGGACATCCGAGGTGAAAATAAACTGATTAGATAAACAATTGTATCTATCCTCCTTTTCCTAAAAACAACTTTTTTTTTTTTTTTTTTAGATATCCCACAGTTTTATTTTATATTTAAATCTACTTTCTAAGTTTTATTTCTTTTATTGTCTCTGCTCAATGACACATTCATTGAATTATGTCAGAGCTCAAATCTAGAAGTTTTGAATCGGGATGATACCATTTATTAGCTAACTTAAAGGGATACTGTAGGGGGGGGTCGGGGGAAAATGAGTTGAACTTACCCGGGGCTTCTAACGGTCCCCCGCAGACATCCTGTGTTGGCGCAGCCACTCACCGATGCTCTGGCCCCGCCTCCGGTTCACGTCTGGAATTTCAGACTTTAAAGTCTGAAAACCACTGCGCCTGCGTTGCCGTGTCCTCGATCCCGCTGATGTCACCAAGAGCGCACAGCGCAGGCCCAGTATGGTCTGTGTCTGCGCAGTACACTCCTGGTGACATCAGCGGGAGTGAGGACATGGCAATGCAGGCGCAGTGGTTTTCTGACTTTAAAGTCAGAAATTCCAGAAGTGAACTGGAGGCGGGGCCGGAGCATCGGTGAGTGGCTGCGCCAACACAGGATGTCTGCGGGGGACCATTAGAAGCCCTGGGTAAGTTCAACTCATTTTCCCCCGACCCCCCTACAGTATCCCTTTAAAAGAATAAGCGTAAGCTTTCGGCTGGGCAGCCTTCGTCAGACTTCAATCCTGTGCGAAAGCTTACTCTTATTCTTTTAAGTTAGCCAATAAATGGTATCATCCTGAGTCAAAACTTCTTGCTTTTACTTATGGCTAACATGGTAAAATACTTAAAACCCTTGAACCATTGATACTTTTTATCCATTTACTGCTCTCAGAAGTCATTTAGTGCCAAGAAAGTGTTTTGTGGCTGTAATTCCTTATCAGTGAGGGTTTCACTATAGCAAACAGAGAAATCGAGAGCCCAATATGGTGTAGTATGTCAGAGATACGAAGGGAAATGAATAAGTGAGATGGTTATACTCATAAACATGGGTTACCGCTCAGGCAACCACTGTATAGGCAGGTGAGGAGATTAGACCTGTCCTCACTCAGGATTAAGAAGTCGCTCTCTGTAGATCAGAAAAAATGGGGTAGGGTCACCCCTCCACCTGGGGTGGACTCAAGTATACTGGCAGGTGATCAGAGGCGCCAGCAGAATAAAATTAATATAAAATTGTTAAAAATTGCCGGGAGGGAAAGTGGTGGACTTCCCCTCAATAATTAGACACCAAGGTCTGTCATCAAATCAAACGAATACATTTATTCAATAGTACCCCAAAATCTGCAACGCGTTTCGTGGGAACAGACCCACTTCTTCAGGCAATAAAACGGGGACAACAAACACTGTGAACAAAGGACAGAGGGTATTGCTATAAGATTGCCGCAAATAACAAACATACAAAAAAAAAATCACAAAACGATGATAGAGCAATGATCATATATCAAAAATCAGGATAATGGTTATGTAAAAAAGTAGGGACTAAATCCATAGGTGGCACATTAGCTAAGTGGAGTATCCAGACGTATACATAGGGGTATCAACATATGTACAGACAATAAAAGTTGATGAAATTACAATAACAACAATAAGTATAAAAAATAGGGACAATAACTATATATACTAAGTTCATACGTTTTCTAGATCAAAAGCCATAACAATGTAAAACAGGATGGTAATATATCAATGAAAGAACAAAACAAAAAAAACAAAAAAAAAAAATTGATAAAAAAAAATAAATAAATTGGCAATTAACTTTGTACAGATGATAAAAAGGATGAAAAGATAGGTATAATATTTATGTGTTAAATACTTGAGGCAAAAAAACCCACAACATATATATATATATACAGGTATATATTTATATTTATCGCTGAAGGAGTGTCCCAATATAGGGTGGAAACATGTGAAGTTCATGATTGACCCTATTTTTCCCGTCCTTATAACGTGAAGGGACGGGGAAAAAAGGGACTAGGTATGTGCTTAGTGTCAAAGAACCCGTAGTTTTGCTAGTAAATATATATATATATATATATATATATATATATATATATACCGTATTTTTCGCCGTATAAGACGCACTTTTTCTTCCCCAAAATTGTTGGGGAAAAGTGGGTGCGTCTTATGCGGCGAAGGTACAGATTTTGGAATGCAGAGGTGCGCAGGGAAGCGGTATATACGTTACCTGCTCCTGCCGCCGCGCTCCTGGCTCCAGTCCTGCATCGCGATCCTCTTCTGCCATCCACCGATGCCTGCTGCTACAGCCGCCGCGCTCCTGGCTCCAGTCCTGCTTCGGGATCCTCTTCTCCCATCTACCGCTGTTGCAGCCGCCGAACATCGCTGGCCGGTGAGTCCTAATTAGCCGCGCGGTGATTGCGCAATCAGCACACGTACGCCGGGGTCACGCATGCATGACCCCGCATGCGTGACCCCGGCGCACGAGTGCTGATTGCGTAATCACCGCGCGGCTAATTAGGACTCACCGGCCAGCGATGTTCGGCGGCTGCAACAGCGGTAGATGGGAGAAGAGGATCCCGAAGCAGGACTGGAGCCAGGAGCGCGGCGGCTGTAGCAGCAGGCATCGGTGGATGGCAGAAGAGGAACCCGAAGCAGGACTGGAGCCAGGAGCGCGGCGGCAGGAGCAGGTAACGTATATACTGTAATTACGCTGCTGGCACAGGGGGATATGGACAGGGGGACATGCCTGGCACAGGGACACTGACGGGGACATGGCTTGCACAGGGGGAGACTGACAGGGGGACATGGCTGCCACAGGGGGAGACTGACAGGGGGACATGGCTGCCACAGGGGGACATGACAGGCACAGGGGGAAACAGCAGGCACAGGGGGACACAGGAACAGCCAATCCCTACACTGACCACACAGGGGAACACAGGCAGGCAACATGGGAATAGGCAATCATTACACTGTCCCCTTATGTGGTCAGTGTAATAGTATGTAGAGTAACTGGAGGGTGAAAAGTCCATAAGACGCCCCTGCATCATAGACGCACCAAGGTTTAGTTTTTTCTTTTTTTTCCTGATTTTTGCCTTCTAAATCTGGGTGCGTCTTATATGCCGGAGCGTCTTATACGACGAAAAATACGGTATATATATTTATATATATATATATATATATATATATATATATATATATATATTTTTTTTTTTTTTTGCCTCAAGTATTTAACACATAAATATTATCCCTATTTTTTCATCCTTTTTATCATCTGTACAAATTTAATTGCCAATTTTTTATTTTTTTTATCAATTTTTTTTTTTTGTTCTTTCATTGATATATTACCATCCTGTTTTACATTGTTATGGCTTTTGATCTAGTAAATGTATGAACTTAGTATATATAGTTATTGTCCCTATTTTTTATACTTATTGTTATTATAATTTCATCAACTTTTATTGTCTGTACATATCTTGATCCCCCTATGTATACGTCTGGATACTCCACTTAGCTAATGTGCCACCTATGGATTTAGTCCCTACTTTTGTTACATAACCATTATCATGATTTTTGATATATGATCATTGCTCTATCATCGTTTTGTGATTTTTTTTTGTATGTTTGTTATTTTCGGCAATCTTATAGCAATACCCTGTGTCCTTTGTTCACAGTGTTTGTTGTCCCCGTTTTATTGCCTGAAGAGGTGGGTCTGTTCCCACGAAACGCGTTGCAGATTTTGGGGTACTATTGAATAAATGTATTCGTATGATTTGATGACAGACCTTGGTGTCTAATTATTGAGGGGAAGTCCACCACTTTCCCTCCCGGCAATTTTTAACAATTTTATATTAATTTTATTCTGCTGGCGCCTCTGATCACCTACCAGGGTTTCACTATAGTCCGACCCAGTCCCGACCTGGACAGAAACTGTCAATTGCATACCTGATGTTTAACTCTTTCAGACAGATAATTTATAAAGAAAAAAAACACAGCATAGTCATTTGTGTGATTGGCACTGTACAAACAAGTCTATCTCATCAACACATGTCTATCTCATCATGTCACGTCACCTCAGATGTCCTTTAAAGAGAAGCTGTCAGCCATACTTTCTCAGAAAAAAACCTATATATATATATATATATATATATATATATATATATATATATATATACATATATATATATATATATATATATATATATATATACATACACACACACACACACACACACATATATATGTATTGCACTGTCCACATTTTTATTTTAGTGATTTTTCTACAGTAAAGAAAGAGCAAATCCTTCTTAGCATTTCCCATTTTAACTGTGGCTATTTTGAAGCCGATGCTGATGTAATTTCCTCCCTTACTCTCCTCTGCCAGATTGTGTATGCAAAGCCTGTCCTTCACTATAGAAAGTGCATTTCCTCAGCATGAGAAATATTGGCCAATCAGAGAGGAAAAAAGGTGTGGGAGGGGGACACAGGAGGGAAAGAGGCTTCAGCAAATCAGGCTGCATTAGTTAAGTCTGAGGGGGAAGTAGAGAAGCAAAAAAGTACAACTCAGCATGCCATGCAACTTCCTATTTGTGTACCAAATTTTGTGTGTACCAAATAAGAGTCAGGTAAACTGGGGAATGATCATTTATTAACAAGAAAAGTAATAGTGATTTTAACTTTTGGATTGCCTGGTTAGCATCCTTATTACTTGTTTACCAGATACAAATAAAGAATTGATTTTTTATTTTATGCTCGACAGTTACACTTTAAATAGATATGAAAAATATTGTTTTCTTAAACAAATTTTTGCAAAAAGTGAGGAGCTCAGGTGTTCACTAAGGGCCCTAATACACTGAAAAGCACATTCGCGGTATGATGCAATTTTCTCTATTTTGCAGGAGAACATTTTGCCACAATGACATTATGGGTAAAGAGCAAGTCTGATTACCGACAATGAAAAAAAAAGTTGTGGGAAGTTTTTTAAATTGGAAATCACAAAAGAAAATCCCACAGCACCGTGTTTGCTATGCAATTTTTATGCGCTCCCTTTATTTAACAGCATCCTAAATGCAGGAAACATGCAGCAGGCACTACGTTAACAATTGGGTGTAAATCAGATTGCACTACTCAGTTAAGGGCAGCAATTACTATGATAATCACTGTTCCCTTGCGATTGGCAAAATGAATGTACTTTGATTATGTATCTATTATGGCGCATGCGAGCACCAAAAATATAGCTTACAGGTTCGGGTTCACTGATACCCTCAGTCAGCAATGAGTAAGCCGGAGCTTATTGTTATTATTGCCACCGCAATGGTATAAGCCATCATCCTGCACATCTTCAGTTTTTCTTCCATTAAACTTGTAAGCAGGCTGACAATATTCTTTAACGCAAGATAGAAGAATAGAAATAAAACTTCGAGGGGCTTAGAAATAAGACTTATCACAATGGGTGGGAGGCACCCCAAAAGATGTATAAAAAAAGAATATAAACAGTTTAAGTTGCTTTTACACTAAGAAACTCTGCAATCACGTTTCTATTTCCTACTACCGCAATTTCGCTGCAATCTGATTGCGATGCGTTGGGTGTAGGTCGCAATTGCACTGCGTTTGCATTTTCTGACAGGAGGCAAAAAAAATTATTGGGGAATGGACTAATCACGGGGAAAATCAAGAAGCAGTGCAATTGCTATGCAATTTTTCTGTGCACCTATACAAAGTATAGGAGTACAAAAGCAGCATAAATACAGCAGGCTGGCGATTGTGATTTGTAAAAAACTAATCACACTACTGGAAAAACAGCACTGGGATCTCCATGTTAATCGTGGTGCTGCAGTGATCAGCAAAATGGAAGTGATTCACTTTTTGGATAAAATTACACCTAGTGGGCAAGTGGCCAAGAGGAAAGAAAAAACTTACCCCCAGGACGAGGTCTAATATAATAGACAAAATAATTTAGGGGGCGTACCTGCTTAATATAGAGCCTGTGGCAAACACTGAAATTGCGCACCCCCTTACCCCCGGTCAGAGCCCCCTTCCCCTCTAAAAGCAGCATCCATTCTCGTGTAAATGTGTTATGGTTGCCTGTGCTTTTTGGCTCAGGATATTGCTGAAGTTACTTTTATGGAAATATCTCTTCTTATTCCCTCTCTGTCCTCTTTTCTAACACTAAGCCAAGTGTGCCCTACATACATAAGTTAAGTAACCATGTAGCCATGTTCCCCAGATAACAGAGTTAACCTGCGTAGCACAAGGGCAGGCCTGGCGGCGCAGCAAAGGAGCACGCATGGTGCCCATGGTGCTGTGGCACCCATGGCACGAGCCATGCCTGCACCCCTCTAGATACGCCTCTGTTTAGAACAAATAAGCTTTTCATAAAATTTAATCTTAATCCAAACATTTGTATATTGCTTTTCTTCTGTTGGACTTAAAGCGCTGCAGCCAGGGCCGGGCCGAGGCATAGGCTGGAGAGGCTCCAGCCTCAGGGCGCAGTGTAGGAGGGGGCGCACAATTCATTCACCTGTCATTCCTAATTGTGTTTGAAGCAGAAAGAAATAAGAAAAGGGGATACATGGCAGTGACTGCAAGCCAGATAACTAGAGATTAAGGTGTTGGGGAGGTTGTGGGCCCTGTGGCGCCTCTTAGTCTAATAGCAATCAATGTGTGACGGCTGGGGGGGAGGGATGGAGGGGCGCACTTTGGTGTCTCAGCCTTGGGTGCTGGAGGACCTTGTCCCTGCTCTGGCTGCAGCCAATGGAACATGCTCAAGAGTCCACCCTGCAGTGTTAGGAACAGGAAGTCTTGACCAAAGACTTCTTACTGAATAGGTACAGACCCTAGCTAGGATTTGGGCCCAGGTCTCCCATGTCAATGTCCCATGCCCTTAACCAGTCCAGTACACTATTCAGATCTTAATCATCCCTGCCCATGATAGATTTGAAGGGGTACTTATGCCTGGAAAAAAAATCAGTTCAACTTATCTGGGGCTCCTTGTATCCCCCTGCAGTCATCCTTTGCCCGCACCATCCTTCCACGACCCCCTCAAAGCTTGCCGGTCATGGCCAGTGGCAGGTCCCATGCCATGCACATCCTGATCACGCTCCCATTGCCAGGAGGGCTCTGTGCATGCGCAGTAGCGATTTCTCTATACTGCACATGTGCAGAACGCGACAAGGAGGCGCCTGGCCGACCAGCTTTGAGGAGGTCGCCGCTGCTGACCGGAAGGTCCTGGAAAAATGGCATGGGCACAGGATGACTGCAAGGGGCTGCAAAAAGCCCCAGGTAAGTTTAACTGATTTTTTCAGGTTTTAAATTTCTTCTAAGAGAAGAGGAGAGATTTTACAACATGAAATCACTGACTAAATAATTTATAAAGTAATATTTTTTTTAAAATAAGCAATTCTATTCATTAAGCTATATTCGGTAAAGTTCCTTTTTAAGTATAAGCAATGTCAGCAGTGAATCGGTGGTGGTTGTTTTTTTTTTTTGTCTTCTGCTTCAAGTTCAGTTTTAAAGCTCCCAGCATTTGCCTTCCATTCTAGAATGCTTCTCTTTACGAGAGAAAGAAAACAAATGATGTTACTGACGATTAAATAATAACCCTTTGATTATCTACAAAGCAGAGGACCAGCAAGCCAGAGGAAGACATTATAATGATATAACATGTTTACTTGACCCTTTACCATGCCAAAGGATTGACAGATAAGCCACGCAGAAAACTGCCAGATGTTGATGCTGCGACTGATTTAGACACATCGTATATCAGGAATAAAAATATGAATATTCAGCTCGTTGTTTAAGGTTTTCCAATGTTTACGTGTTGCCAAAATAAATATTTTCTCCCCTCTTAATGCACCATTTAGATGAATCTTTTCAATATCTCATGCTGTTGTAACTGATACTCCGCATCCTGGGGTGTTTGAAATGACCTCACAGGCATCGGCCAGTATGTTATTTTTTGTCATAAAATCACATTGATAATTTTATGAGCTATAAAAACATGCACATTCAAACAAAAAAAGTACGAATAAGAGAAATAAAAAGACACAGCCACACTTGGGGAAAAAAAATGAAGTAGAGATCAGCAAAATTCAAGAACTGAGAATCTAAAGTGGATTTCAAAGCCAACAACTAAATGCAGAGAAGAAATGCATTTAAACTGTTTAATCTGCAGTGGTCTGATTTTTTTCTGCTCTATGAATCATGAGATGTTTGTAAGGCCCCCCCTCTCACGCAGGAGGCTGGAGAGCAAGCTTGTTGGGCAGTTCAGTGTTGAATCCGCCGCCCACCGTGTGGCTTCCAGCTGCAGTTTAACGGTGTTGCTTGAAATGTTTACATCGAAAATGCTATTGTCGATTTTGAGAAAATGTTTGAGAAAATACCTTGTATATTGGCAACATGGTCAGAAGAAATACATTTTTCTTTTCAATGCGAACATTTGCAGAAAATGCAAAAATCTGTAATTTTACCATGAAAACCTGCAGAAAGCTCAAAAATCTTTTATTATTTGTGTAACAATGTGTGAAAAATGTGAAAATCATTGAATGCAAAAAGAACATCAACATTTTTGATAATTTCTCCAATTTAATGCAGATCCATGGCAGCATTTATAACCCCATGCATGTCAATGCTTAAAGCGGTATTAAACTCTGATATAATATTCAATAAAATGTGTTTTCCTACTTTTTATAACTCATTCAGTTACCATAGTTGCTTTTGTGCACACGTATTATTATTCATTTAGAAATTACCAGTTCCCAAAGTACAGTTTATTTTGTCTGAAAGCTGCAATTTGCATTTTATTCTTAGCTACAGTATATATTGTAATGTACCCAGTGATAATTTCTGAGCTGACTCTAATCTGCACACATTAGAAGGAGTTACAGCACTGCCCGGGAATGTTTATATTCCTCTCTTGCTACAATTAAGTAAACATAAAATAATGTTATCACCTCTTTGGATGCGGATCTCACTGCAGGAAACTTACTATTGAAAAAGTAAGTCCTTTGTTTAACTGTTTCAATGCTGTTCTGCAAAAAAAAAAAGTGGTAGTATATTATATGCTGTAAATAATCATTTAGAGCAAAGAAGAAATGGTGGGTTTATACCACTTTAAAGTTTACTGAGCACTTGGGTGTCTAGAGTCCAGAAACTTTTTGAACAAATCCCCCCCTTACAAAGGTTCCTTAACTGTGTGGGCTTTTGGGGGGCAGCGTGCATTTACTTACTTAGAGAGGCTGTGCCGTAGCCCTTCCTGTCCGTAAAGAAGCCTCCATCTTCTGTGTCCCTGTGCTGCAGGTTGAAATACTCGCAAAGTCCTGTGTCCCCGTCCACAATAGAAGAGAGACAGATCATCGCAGCATTTAAAAGTGTAAGTCTTTCCTACAAAGAAACCTCTAAATGAAAGAGATCTGTACGAGCCAACGCTACAAAAGCATCAGAAAACAAGATTGTGAGAGTTAACAGCTTTCGTGATAGGTGGCACATGGGACCACAACTTCAAGCAAGGTTAATATTGTCATAGTAAACAAGTCTCAGTTTCAACTGTAAAGAGAAGTCTTAGAGATGCAGGTTTGATGGGTCAAATTGTAGCAAAAAAGCCTTTACTAAAATGAGAGAATAAGAGAAAGAAGCTTGTCTGGGCCATGAAACACCACCAGTAGACTAATGAAAGCTGAAAGAAGGTGTTATGGACTAATGAATCAAAATTTGGCATCTTTGGCTAATCACACAGGGCTATTGTACGCCATTGAGTTGACAAAATGGTGGTTCTTCAGTGAGTGACCTTCAAACATGGAGCAGGAAGTGTGATGGTCTTGAGCTGTTTCGCTGGATTCAGGGTTGGTGACTTGTACAGAGTGAGAGGCACCCTAAATAAAAATGGCTACAACTGCATTTTGCAGCACCATGCAGTACCCTATAATAAGCACCTACTGTAGTTGGTTATATATTTGACCTACAACAAAATAATGACCTAAAACATAAGTCCAAGCTATGCCAGAACTACCTTAGGAAAAAAGGCTTCAAGATTCAAGCACATTATTATCATTGTGTAACTCAACTAAATTACTTTTCATGACAACCTCACGGTGCATATAGGGAACATAGTGATAGTAAGGGCCTGTTCAGACTATCTGCGTATGAAGAATGCGTTTAAAATCAAAGAAACGCAAGTTGAAAAACGCATGCGTTTTTCTTGCGTTCTAATGCGTATTCTATTGCTTTTTGCACACACACGTGCCCCAGGGGAAAAAAAAGAATTATGGGAACCGCAGAGGAAAACGGACGCTAAAAACGCAATAGTACGCATTTTTGATACGCGTCCATAGACTTTCATTGCGTCCGTTTCTATGCGTAATGCACAGAACTGCGTGCAGCAATGCGGATGAGAAACGTATGCGTCTCAGACGCATACATGTGAACTAGCCCATTCAAAAGCATTAGGAGCCGTTCCTATGCGTTTTTGGTACCCAGACACGTTCCCTGAAAACGTCTAGGAACGCGCATAGTCTGAACAGGCCCTAACAAAGGTAGAAAAAGACGGAATTATACAAGTACGCCAGGTATTACAGATATTTAAACAATTTGTACACAGTGTTAATTATTTCAGAGAGGATTCAGAGTTCAAATTTATGGCGGATGGGAAAAAGCTGGTTTTCAGTTTGCTTGTTTGTATGTGGATTGATCTAAAATGTCTACTTGATGGAAGAAGCTCAAACAAGGAGTTTCCAGGGTGAGTGTTGTCCTTGATAATGTTTTTGGCCTATCTCATATAGCGAGTCTTATACAGATGTTCCAGTGATGGTAGTTCAGTGCTGATAATGACTTCTGCAGTTTTAACAACTCACTGCAGGGCTTCCCTAGCAGCCTTGGTGCATCTGTTGTGCCAGGGTGTAAACATGGAATGGCCAGCACAGTCTCCAGATCCCATCAAACTGGTTTGCAATGAACTGGACAGAAGAGTTAAAGCAGAGCAACCTACAAGAGTTGGGAAGAACTTTCCAAAGAATATTTAATTTCCATTGTAAATAAATGATGTGTTCAGCAGTCACACAGTATCTAACATTTTACAATACAATATGGTTTAGTAATGGATTCCATTGTTTCTTTTTTAACTTCAATTGTTTTTGCTCTATGCTTCCCTTTCAGAGTACAATGAGAATTGAACTGTTTAAATTGTAATCAATCACTTCAGTCTGAGGGTTGTTTTCACTACAGATGCTCTTTCAGATTCCACGGAAAATCAATTTCCACATTTTCCGATTGGAAAGCCGTATTTCCGCATCGTAATGCGTAATGCAAAAATACTAGTGCAGTAAGCGGATTTCAGCGAAAACTGTGGAAATCCGCTTACCGATATGTGGCAATTTTAAGCCATTCAGAAGACTCAGAATGAATAAACTAATCAAAGAATGCGGATTTATGTGGAAATTTTGGCGTTAAATCAGCATTACAGATATTCTGTCATTTTAAGCCAATTGGAAGACTCAGAAAGTCGGAATGATTAAGTCAATCAGAGAATGCGGTTTTTCGCGGAAATTCGCTTACCGATATTTGGTAATTTTAAGCCAATCAGAAGACTTACAATAAATAAACCAATCAGAGAATGTGGAAATTTTGTTGGAAATTCTTTTGTGGAAAATACGCATCAGAAAGTGGAAAACAGTAGCGGGAATCGACATTGATGGAAAGCGGAATTTCTGAGGAATCGGAAATCAGCATTTCCAACCATCCCTAGTTTTCACATTAAGAACAAAAGCAATTTTCCCTGTCACCGATCCTTTCATTAATTCACCATAAGACTTATCAAACCTAAATGATCTACAGTATATCTTGGGGTTTTTTTTGCCACAAATTAGACTTTTTGGGGGTGATTCTTGTTTTCAGTAATTACTTTATTTTCTATGCATTTCATAGGGAAATACAAGAAAAAAAAATACACAATTTTTCCAATTCCATCCCCTATAGTTATAAAATAAACAATGCTACTAAAGATAAAATCCACACATTTTATTTGCCCAGTTGCACTGGCAACAGCATTTAAATTATTTTCCTAGTACAAAGTATGGCAAAAATATATTATTTGGAAATAAATGTGTATTAGTTCTGTTTTGTGTTTTATCAATAATTACAAGCCCTTATTTGCCAATATAATAATAATATTCCATCATTACATAGATATAAAAAAGCTCAGACCCTAGGGTCAATATTTATGCATTTTTTCTAACTGTCACTTTTTAACATACATTTATGTTTGGTAGCTATGGGGAAGGGGTGAAGGGTTAATAACATTTTTTTAAATATTAGATGTATTTATTAATTTTTTTACTTTAATTTTACTTTTTGGCTACTAGATGGCATGATGCACTATCCAGGAAGTTACCAGGAAGTGCTCAATATTTTTTTAACTACATTTTGTACTTTCACTTTTATGAATGAACATGCCTCATGATTCGAGGCATGTTGATTCATTCACAGGCCTTTTGGTTGGCTCCAGGAACACATTTCCCTTCAACAATCTATCCCGTGTAAGTCCTGCCACGAACGACTGGTGGGTACACACGCATGCATGCACACCCGCAGCAACAACACTGGAGGCAGATACGTGTCCAGATAGACTAGCGTGGCTCCTATCTGGGTGACTATAGTCATTCAGATAGAATTAAATGGTTAAAAGCTTTCAAAACTATGGTGTTCTAAAATGTTTGATTGGTAGAGTTTATAAGCAGAAGCCCTGTTGACTTCTGAAATGACCAAAAAGGGAAGATAAATGTCAAAAGTGGTGAACAGTGGAGATATGCACAATGCTAGCAATTAGAGGTGGCCCGAACCTCCGATTTTTTCCGCCAAACGTTCGATTCGCACGAACTTTTGCGAACCGCTATAGACTTCAATGGGGAGGCGAACTTTGAAAACTAGAAACATTTATGCTGGCCACAAAAGTGTTGGAAAAGATGTTTCAAGGGGTCTAAAACCTAGAGGGGGGCATGGCGGAGTGGGATACATGCCAAAAGTCCTCTGGAAAAATCTGGATTGGACGCAAAGCAGCGTTTTAGGCAGAAATCACATTGAATGCTAAATTGCAGGCCTAAAGTGCTTTAAAACATCTTGCATGTGTATACATCAATCAGGGAGTGTAAAAAGAGTACTGCTTCACACTGACACACCAAACTCACTGTGTAACGCACCGCAAACAGCTGTTTGCGTAGTGACGGCCGTGGTGGACTGATGCGCACCATGGTAAGTTTAGACCTCAATCTGTGTTTATGCCCAATTTTTCCTCGTGCCCAGCGGTTAAGGTCTTTTTTGAGTTGGTCACCAAGGATATTGAAGGTTTAAGGAGGAAAAAATATTGTAAAGTTAATTTGACTAGGGAGGAACGGATGGCACTCAGTGAATTATCAAAATGCAAAGAGGTCATCATACGCGAAGCTGACAAGGGCGGTAACGTGGTGGTGTGGTCGACTGATGATTATGTTAAGGAATCAATGAGACAATTAAGAACCAATAAGTTTTATAAAAGCTTGAGAACAAATCCAGGTTCAATTTTCAAACAAGAACTTGAATCCTTTTTAGATGTGGCCAAAGAAAGTGGCATTATTTCTCAATGTGAGAAATTATTTTTAACAGTCCAGAAACCAGTCACCCCCACCTTTTATTTTCTTCCCAAAATACACAAAAATCAAACACATCCACCGGGTAGACCGATTGTCTCCGGGATTGGTAGTCTGATTGAGAAAGCATGTACTTTTTTGGATTTCTTTTTGCAAGAACATGTTTGTTCATTGGATTCCTATATCCGTGATTCGCTGGATCTGATTACCAAACTAAATCATATATGTGTTCCAACAGGTACCCTTTGATATCTCTTGATGTGGAGGCTCTATATACCAACATTGACCACAAGGACGCTTGCAATGCAGTTCGTTATTTTCTGTCGACTACCACACAAATGAGATCTGAGTTCAACGACTTCCTCATCTCTCTTCTGGAATTTGTCCTTAAACATAATTATTTCATCTTTGACAGTAAGTACTACTTACAGGTTCACGGCATTTCTATGGGGGCAAAGTGTGCTCCGTCAGTGGCCAATTTGTTTTTAGGTTGGTGGGAACGAGAGATAGTATGGGGCCCAACTTTTGAGAAATTTCAATGTCATGTTATAGGATGGTTTCGTTTTATAGATGACATCCTGCTTTTGTGGGATGGCCCAAAGCAGTTGGCACTTGATTTTATTTCAGCATTGGGTAAAAATGAACATAACATCATTTTGACTTCCCACATCTCTGAAAATGCTTTGGACTTCTTAGATCTGCATTTATATCTTACAGATCTGGACAGATTGGAAGCAAACTTTACAGGAAAGAAACGGCAGTTAATGGCCTCTTGCATTACAGCTCCTTTCACACTAAAGCTCTAAAGGACAACATACCGTGGGAAAATTTCTGTGCTTGAGGAGGAATTGCTCTGATGAAAGTGATTTTAGAATACAAGCAGATGACCTAAAAGATAGGTTTAGACAGAGAGGATACCCTCAAAAAACTATACGGAAGGCTTATAACAGAGCACTCAATTCAAACAGAGAATGTTTACTGTATGGCAAGAGGACGAAAAGACAAGAGGATGTGGTAAGATTTTGCACTCCGTACAATAATAGTTGGCAGGGATTACGTTCTGTACTATCCAAACATTGGGCGGTGTTGAAAACGGATCCAATTCTAACACAATATTTGGCTCCCAGGCCTTCTATTACCGCCAAACGGGCGACTAATCTCAAGGACCGTTTGTGTAGAAGTCACTTCCAAAAAACTGGTCCAAAACGACCAGTTGTCTGTGGGAGCTACCCGTGTGGACGGTGTAACATTTGTAGGATGATGCGACCAACGAAATATATTACTGGACCACGGAGTGGATTCAAACACCACATCAAGGATTACATCAATTGTCAAACTATGGGTGTTGTGTACCTGTTACGGTGTCCTTGTGACAAATGGTATGTTGGACAGACCAAAAATGCTCTCAAAACAAGAATACAGAAACACATGTCCACTATTCGCCTTGCCCAGAGAGATACTGCCGATGGCAAGGTACTTACCACGGTGGCTGAACATGCCCTTAGGGTACACGGGTGAACTACTGAGGGTTGGAGTGTATGTGGACTAACCCGTATTACTTTGTCTTCCAGGGGTGGAGATATTACCCAGGCACTGCTTCGACAAGAAACCCGTTGGATCTATGAATTAGACACCAGAACACTGGTGGATTTAAATGATGATTTCACATTTTTAGGATATCTCCACGGATAGGCGGTGCGTGTGTGGTGTTTTCTTTTCACCCCATGGATTGGTTACTTGATTTTGTGTTACTGGATTTATATTCATATGTACATGCATCCTCACCCTCTGGATCTGAATCGGCTTGGGGCGTGTTCTGTCACATGTGGATGTGTTTTGTGAGTGGACACATCCATATGTCTATATAACTATACGTGTGAGTGCATTTTCTGGGCATGACACTTTTGGGCATGACACTATACTAGGGTTTTAATTGTGCTGCATTGAGGGTCTAGTGAGTGGACCCTCATGAACGCTATTTAACTTGTGTTTATACATGTATTGCTTTGTGTTCTGTATCATTTTACACCACAGGTCATCTTTTGCTAATATAGTGTTATAATGCGGTATTTTACAAACAGATTGAGTCTATTTATCGCCATTTAGGGAGATAGGTCGTTAGTGCAGAACCAATTCCTTGAAGTGATTTTTTACTTTCCTCTTTCTCCCTCCCCCTTCCCCCTTTCCCCCTTTCCCCCCTTTTTTCCCTCCCCTTTCCCCCTTTCTCCCCCCCCCCCCCCACATTGTCTCCTCCTTTTTACAGTTGTCTCCTTTACTTTCAAGTTACAGTACGGCTGGACCATTGAGTCGCAGATTATTCATTGACATCTCCCACACATTCATCTGGATGGAAGCAATGTTGATCTAATTTTATACCTATGCATTGGAACATGTATATGCCTGAACAATTTTATGTTATTTTCATCTTATTTTGTTTCAGGTGTAAATAGTGATAGTTTACCTTGATCTTGCTATTACATAGTTTGCCACTAGATGTCCTCAGTATAGTATCCAGAAACATGTGGGTGGGTGTATTCATATATCTATAATTTCGTAGCCAGCTATCGAACATTAATTTGTAAGTTCACTGTTCAGTCTTGAATACTTACGCTTTGCTTATGTGTCACTGTCAGACATCTCTCTCCAATACATCCAGTTTGTGCCTTTCTCTTGTTTATGCGTTCAGCGCACTTGCGCATTTACTCCTTGTTTATGGTTGCCATGACTACGCCTCCCCCGACTTGACTTGCGTGTGATGGGACGGAAGGTGCGCTCCAGCGGAGCGCGACCTTTGCGTCTCAGCGTACGTGGCCACGTACGCTTTGACTGTGACACCCACCCCTTTCCGATGACGCACTTCCTATTTATACGGGGGACGCTCAGGCGCTCATTATGCCCGGTAGAAGCCGCTGCAAGCGGCGAATCGCGAAGGCAGACTTCCCAGGCTGTCGCATCCCTTCCTTCTCCCGTTCTTCACATTGGGGAGTCTTACTCTGGCTCACTTCTTGGACTTGGTCACACTGACCAGTGTTACACTTTTCTTTCACTTTTTTTCTTTCTTCTTGGCACAATTTCCTGTTATGTATATTTGATTTGACAGGTGTTATGCACTTTTCAGCGTTTCTACCTCATTTTTCACTGCACTACTAGCACTTTATCACCCTCCTGGACATACTGGTTTGGGAGGATTCATGCATTTTGCACTTGCCAATTTCCCATCAATGTGTATACCGATTTTGCATTTGGGGATTGAGTGAAGGGTTGCGCTTTATTTATTGATGTATTCATTATTATAGCCATTGGCTACATTATCTATTGTGACTACCTGGGGTCTAGTGTTTTTAATTGTTTTTATATTTGTGTGCAATTATATTTCAATAAAGCTAATTTTTTCTTGATAAATTAGACTTTGTGTGGTGCGGTCCTTTTAGGATTTATCTTTGTTGTTGGTAGGTTTATATATTGGTCTGAATCCTTTTCTGCACACACTTGATTGATCATTGATATACATATGAGCCATATTATATGTACTGGTGCTGCCCTTTCTGTTTTGTGTCAGGATGGTGCGCACCATGGCGAGATTGCTCTTCCTCACTCAGTGATGTCAGGTAATGTCTGACTGCCTTATCATCAACTTTCCATGGTTCTTTCTCTACCATTGTTAAAGCTTACATCTATTTTTTTTAAATACTTGTTCTGCTTGATGTTCAGTACCTGCAACGAAAATCTTTTATGGAGGGCAAGTCTACCATTGTGAGTGACCACTGGTAATGGCCGGGGAATCCTGGTTCGATTCGGGTCTGGAGTGGGAGCCTAAGAAACGGCTACCACCACCACACACAGGAAGGCAGCATGCACACTGTGGGCAAAGGAGCAGGAACGGCTACCACATATCCAAGGAAGGCAGCAGGCATGGCATCCACGTCCCGAGGTAAGGCTGTCTATGCAACACAAGTGTCATTAGGACATACAGAAAAAAAATAGATCACAAGAACAAGATTAGCTCTCGAAAGAGCTGTTGTGGGGTGCTATTTTAGCAATAAGAATCAGCAAGGAGCAAGCTAAGAAGCCTACAAGAGCCTAACTAATCTTTCCCTATGAGAGTGTCTGCAGCAGCTGTCCCTTCTCTATTTACTGCAGGCACACGGTTGAGTAAAATGGCCGGAGATGCCTGCCTTTTATAAGGGGGAGGGAGTGGCTCCAGGAGGGAGTGTAGCCTGATTGGCTACAATGTGCCTGCTGACTGTGATGTAGAGGGTCACATTTGACCCTAATGGTGCATTATGGGGCGAATCAAAGTTCCGGTAAATTTTGCGGTTCTCAGCGATCGCAAACCCCGGAAGTTCGCCGGCGAACCGTTCGGGCCATCTCTACTAGCAATACATACCGGGTAATTGAAAAATAGCAAACACAAAAAAGTGATATTCAGACTCTTGACTCTTTTTAAAAATGTGGTGAGCAAAAATGCTTTATTTTGCTTGAGAACACATATTTAAAACAGACTCCCCCCTGACAGGAACAGCTTTTGAACATGCGTGCGCAGAAGACCCACTCATACCTGGCATAATCTCTCTAATATATAAAGAACTTACCCTTAACCACAACAAACACAACAGACTATATGCAAAAAGATCCAGAAGACCTATATAGAACAACATCCCCAAATCATCAGTGAAAGTGGACTTGGTTGAAGTAAACTATAATCTACTATTCCGCATGGAACTTAGTACCAAGTAGGTTAGTCAAATCCAGAGTGAACACATCTTACCAAACTGCTTTAACTGTAGTTAAAACAGACTCTAACCCTTGCACAACCTGCAATGAAAAGGTTTTTTCCACATATACCTGTAGTTGCAAAAGAAATACATCTCTCTGTGTTCGGTGCTTGCTTAGGCAGATAAACCTGTCTAATTAGTTTTTATCTGCAACCGTGAAAGGACTGAAGCAAAGTTCTGCCAAGGTAGCTCTCCAAATAGTAAACACTGAGGCTTAACCCTTTCAGTGCCTTCTGCAAATGTGAAAACAAGTAAGACATCAGTTTTTGGTTTTTTGGGGGGGATTTCCATAAATTAAGAATCTTTTTTCCACAAAGGTTATTATGCTGTGGCAAATCTTTTAGAGCAGAAAGAAAGTTCTGAGTTTAATGCCACTTTAAATACATTGGGCTTGATTCACAAAAGGGTGCTAACTTAGTTAGCACGCCTAAAAGCCCCATAGCACGCCGGGTGCCCCTAAAACGTTGCACCGGTTGCCCTTAAAACGTCACACCGGGTGGGCCTGAAATGTTGCACGGTGCAACGTTTCGGGTGCACCCGTTGCAACGTTTTTGGGGCACCCAGTGAAATGGATTAGTCGCACCAGGTGTGACGTTTTGCGCGCACCGCGCAACACTAAACTTTGCACACGATCAATAAAAGCTTTGGGCGTGCTAACTGCTTAGCACCCTAGTTAGCATGCCCAAAGCTTTTAGGCGTGCTAACTAAGTTAGCACCCTTTTGTGAATCAAGCCCATTGTATTTTTAGAAGACAAGTGTAGCTCCATTCAATGAAACAAAGCAGTATGCTTTCTATATGGCCAAACTTAATCTAATAGCCTGTTATCATCATTAGATACAATTTGATTATATCCTAAAATGTTGAAGGGCAAATTGCTGTATGAGTTTCCTCTTTCCTCTTGGATCCAGTCAGACCAATGTATGTCTACATTCTCTAGGCAATGAGTACAGCATGCATGGTTGTATGTGCTTAGGTTCATTACTAGGGATAGTCAATAGGATGCAAAATCAAGATTCTGAGTTGCTGCAGAACTAAGCAATTTTTTTATGCAAATTATTGCAGCTTTAAAATGGACCAATCGAATTAAACTGAGGTGGGATTCGATTGGTCCAGTTTCAAGCTGCATAACTTGCATAGAAAATATGCCCAATTCTGCATTAGAAGTGTTGGCGTTTGAATTCAGCATAGTGATAGTGAATTCAGAACAACTGGATGCTCCCGATTACCACTGTTCAACACTGAACAAGCACACAGAGTAAGAAGGAGTTCACTGACTTGTGTGTCACGTTGCATTCCACGTGACTCCGATACTTCCTCTTCCTGGTGAGTCTATGAGCTGTCCAAACTCCTCCCTCCATCCCATCATTGCCCATGAGAGTCAGGGAGAAGGTGCTCCGGCTATCCTCTTTCTCTCTGAGCAGCTGAAAGCTGATCCCGCCCACTTCTATCATAGCCCGCCCCCTTGCTGCCGAGTAGTGTGGCGCTTTCATGGCACTCTGTATCTCTGATACTGAGAACACCATGGTGCTCGGCAGCAAGGGGGCAGGGCGGGGCTACGCACTGATAATGCTGGTTTCTGAGGCTTGGGGGGAAACTGGAGAACTGAAGACCCCGTAAGTCATTGTAACTTTATACCAGCAGGGGATCGAAGTAATGGCTAATTTCAGCTAATTTCAGCTGAGTAGTCTCTTTAAAGGGAATCTGAGGTGAGAGGGATATAAAGGCTGACATGTTTATTTCCTTTTAAATTATGCACATTGCCTGGCTGTCCTGCTGATCCTCTGCCTCTAATACTTTAAGGGCTCATTTCCACTATCGCGAATTCGCATGCGTTTTTCGCATGCAAATTCGCATAGCAATACAAGTGAATGGGACTGTTTCCACTTGTCAGGATTCCTGTGCGTTTTTCTGTGCAGAAAAAATTCGGATGGCAGAGCCATCAGAATTCGCATACCGCATACCGCTATGCGAATCGCATACAATGCATTTAATAGGAAATTCGCATGCGGTTTGGGTATGCGAATTTTCATGCGAATTCGCATAGAAACAATGGAAAAAGCACACCAGCACTGCCATGGTTAAATTCGCATACATCGTCATCCATGCGAATTCGCATGCGACTTCGCATGAAAATTCGCATACACCCGCATGCGAAATTCGCATCCGCATGCGAATTTTTACCGCGGCGATTCGCACCGCACAAGTGGAAATGCAGCCTAATAGACTCTGAACAAGCATGCAGCAGATCGAATGTCTGGAACAAATCTGACAAGATGAGCTGCGTGCTTGTTTCAGGTGTGTGATTTAGACCCCACTGACCACAGATCAGCAGGACTGCCAGGCAACTGGTATTGTTTAATGCTAGGTACACACGATACAATTTTCTGTTAGATTTATCTGTCAGATAGATTTTTTCCAACGTGTCCGATCTTAATTTTGATACATTTTCCGATTGATTTCCCGATCAGTTTCCGTTCACTTTCTGTTCACCTCTTTGGAAATCGATCAGAAAATGAAATGAAAAATCAGCCAAAATTAAGATCGGACATGTTGGAAAAAATTGATTAGATTTACCTGCCAGATCGATTTTTTTCCAACATGTCCTATGTTAATTTCGATCGATTTCTTTATTGATTTTCGATCGGATATGTTGGAAAAAATCAATCTGGAAGGTAAATCTAACAGAAAATTGTTTTGTGTGTACCTAGAATTAAAGGAAATAAATATGGTAACTTCTATAGGTCTCATACTGCAGGTTCCTGTTAAGGCAGCTCTATATTTTGCCTCACAGATCTCTGGGTCATGTGTCTGACTTCATCAATTCTGAAATCAAACCTTAAAATACTATGAATAATTGCAAAGTGCTTTATTTATCTTCGCTTACAATGAAAAAAAAAGTGAGCGGATGAACTAAGGGCTTTCAAATACAAACGCTGATTATTGCGTGACAAATGATTAGCACAGCTGCTCTGTAAATTAAAGGTTTTTATTGAGTTTTACGATAGCGTGTAGCTATAGAAATATGATTTGGATAAGTAAGTGAAATGAAGAGGTTTTTACGCCTCAGATGCCACTATACAGGAGTCTATATGCGCGCTCTTTGCTGCAGCGTGGGCTACGTATAAAAGGTCAATGCTTGTAGGCGTACTTTCAGAATGACTCACTAGTGATCACAGATAAACTTATCTCTGGAGCCATTTTCGTTAACCTTTTAACACAGACTTTGTTTGTTTTAGAATCTAGACTAGTTTCATAGTGTTTGATGAAAACTTAATATCTGACAAAGATGTTTAGCGTGAAATGTACAGTACTGCTGCATCAATATTCCAAGCCATCGAGAAAATACTTATTGTGTGATATTTCCGCCAGATTGTAAGTTTGCAAGGGCAGGGATCTCCCCCTAGTGTTTCTTGTTTTTGCTGTACTTCATTATATGAACATATACCAGCTATGGTGATATTTCAAACCACACACCAACTATGTATGTACGGTATTTGTACATGTATTGCTGGATGTCCCGTTTGTACAGAGTTTTGGAGGATGTTGATGATTAAATCCTGTTTTTCAAATGATAAAAAAAAGAATTCTACAGTTAGTAAAGTATAGAACTCATATATAGAATAGAAAGTATAGAAATAATTTATAATAATGGCAGTATTTGTATAGCGCCTTTCTCCTGTCGGACTCAAAGCGCTTGCGAGGCAGCCACTAGAGCGCACTCAGTAGGCAGTAGCAGTGTTAAGAAGACTTGCCCAAGAAACTCCTTACTGAAATAGGTGCTGGCTTACTGAACAGGCAGAGCCAGGATTTGAACCCAGGTCTCCTGTGTCAGAGGCAGAGCCCTTAACCATTACACTATGGTTAAGGGCTATGGTTAAGTGATAAAAGAAACCTTTTATCACTCAGGACATGACTAAAATGTTAATACATGCTCTTATCATATCATGTCTGGACTATTGTATCATACTACTTTGTGGACTATCAACTAATAGACTGGCACCGCTCCAATCTGTACTGAATCTGCTCCAATCTGTACTGAACTTGGCTGCTCCTCTCATTCATCTTTCTTTTCACTCTACCTCTGCTGCTCCCCTCTGCCAAGCTCTTCATAAGCTACCAATTAAGCACGGAATCCAGTTCAATCTCTTAACTCTCCTCACTAGTTTCCAGATACCAACCCAATCTCAATCCCAGATCTGCACATGACCTTCTATTGTCCTCCTCCAGAATCACCTCCTCCTCACATTTACATATACAAGATTTCGCACGAGCTTCACCCCACCTCTGGAATCCTTTGCCACAGCACATCCATCACTCCCCAACCTTTGATATCTTAAAACGTGCCCTCAAAACTCACTTTTTTCATCAAGCATACGCTTTACTTTAGGCCAGTTTACCTTCTGCCCTCTGGCCAAGTTGTACTTTATAAGAGATAACCTAAAACAAACTGTCTCTAGGTATGAATATTGTATACTACCCCACCTCATGTCCCTGTTAATTCCTTTAGATTGTAAGCTCACCAGGGCAGGGCTCTTTCACCCTTTTTGTGTTTTGGGTTTTGTTACACATTTATTCATATTAATTCTGTCACTGTTATTACCAATTCTGTATTTTGTACCAACTCTGTATTTTTTGTATATTGGTGTATATCCTTGTCTGTATTATTTTGTACTCCATGTTCTTTCCTACTTTGCACAGCGCCACGGAGTATGTTGGCTATATGCCCCCCATATGCAGAGATCAGGAACAGGAAACAATAATGCGGAAAGTATTACTCACCTTCCGTAGTTCCAGCAATGAGATGCTCCCTCCTCTGCTCAGTACCACATTCAGCCTCGTACTGCTTGCAAGTGCCAGGGACCTGCTTGATGACGTCATCAGACTGAGACAAGACACTAAAGACAGTGTGATGGTAGATGCAGTGCCAAGCGGAGGGGAGCAAAGATGGTCAGGGTAAGGAGGTTTCTGCCTTTCTTTAGTGATACTACATCACTGGTGATCATGTGATCAGGAGCAAATCAGCAAGGCTCCTGATCAGTGTTGGGAAATGACAGCTGAATCACCATCACTGGGAGCGCATGATAGGGGTAGGAGTGCATACCAGCAGGTCCATAAATTCTACCTTCTGTCAGGTATATACAGCAAGAAACAGGAGGTAGGATTTACTATGGGTGGTCCCCAGGGGGTTAAAATAATAATAATAATATGCAGAAATAATGGCATACAGCATTATAACGTTTACACCCTTTACATTTCTGTTGCTCAAAACAGTTGTTTATGATTATGATTGGAGGCTGCCATATTTATTTCCTTTTAAACAATACCAGTTGCCTGGCAGGCCTGCTGATCTATTTGGCTGCAGCGGTGTCTGAATCACACCAGAAACATGCAAGCAGCTCTTGGCAGATCTGACAATAATGTCAGAAACATCTGATCTGCTGCATGCTTGTTCAGGGGCTATGGCTAAAAGTATTAGAGGCATAGGATTAGCAGGACTGGTTGGTAACTGGTATTGCTCATATGGAAATAAATATGGCAGCCTCCATATCCTTCTTATTATAGGTGTCCACCTAAGCCTTTAGTATTGTCATCCAGATAAGAGCCGCTAAAGTCAAACTGGACGAGTACTCTTGTCCAGTGTTTAAGCAGAGGTGCACACATGCGCAGGGCAGCGGTCCTGCACACCCCGGCGGTTTTCCGCTTCTGCGATTGGGGAAGGGAAGCAAGCTTCCCGGAACCAATTGCAGTTCCTGTAATGAATGGACATGACCCCGATCATGGGGCCCGTCCATTCATAAGAATGAACGTGAATCAAAGTGAAAAAAAAATAAAACACTTCCTGTTAAAGTGGAACTGAAGTAAGAGGTATATGGACTGCCATATTTATTTCCTTTTAATCAATACCAGTTGCCTGGCAGCCCTGCTGGTCTATTTCTCTGCAGTAGTATCTGAATATCACCAGAAACAAGCATGCAGCTAGCCTTGTCAGATCTGAGTTTAAAGTCTTAAACACCTGATCTGCTGCATGCTTGTTCAGGGGCTATGGCTAATAGAATTAGAGGCAGAGGATCAGCAGGGCTGCCAGGCAACTGGTATTGCTTAAAAAGAAATAAACATGGCAGCCTCCATATACCTCTCTCTTCAGTAGGAATGTTTCTAGCACCCTCTAGTGGTGAAAATTTGAACTGCACACCACAGACTTTTTTTTTTAAATAAAAGGAATTAAAACCACTTCCAAACCCCCTCCCACCACCCAGTTACCAAACAAACAAATTAAAACAAAAAAAAAACAGTAAAAAAAATATCCATAAATAGTTGCCTTAGGATAGGAACTTAGCTTTTTTTTTCCCTTTAAAAATGTATGTCATAAGGGTATATTACTGTTATTTTAGTGATGGGACACAAAATACCCCCCTGAAAAAATACACCTTTATTTCCACATAATATATTGACAACATACATTGTACTAGGAACATAATTTAAATGTTGTGATAGCCGAGAGTAATGGGGTGGGTTTTATTTATAGCGAGGAGAGGGCCAGCGCATACCACAACAGGCTGCTTCTGAAATGACCAACAGCTCACATGTGCAGCACCTCTAATAAGCTATCTGCACACTTCACATTCAAATCAGATGCAAAACATATGCATAACTACTATTACTTACCATGCAAACAGGAAACTTGGGAATACGGGCTGAGAGCAGCTAACCTGATAGTTACATACTAGCAAAATTAGGAAAGAAGGGGGGGGGGTCCGCATCTCTAAAAACATGCTGCAATTGACTGGTTAATCGCTCATGCATGCACCACCTCTATTAGGCTGAAAATGCATGCCCTGCATCCAAAACAAATGCTTTGGGTTTTATTTATAGTAGCATCGCTTATTTTAAAACTATGGTGGATGGAATTAGAGAAATAGTGTATTTTTTGTGTATTTGCCTAAAAAATGCATAAAAAGTAATTACTGTAAACAAGTATTGCTCACAAAATGCTTAATTTATGGCAAAAAAACAAGTTATAGATCATTTACGTGTGATGAGTAAAGTTATTGGCGAATGAATGGGAGGAGGGCTGACAGGGGAAAATTGCTTCCGTCCTGAAAGTGAAAACACCTGCGGGCTGAAGTGGTTAAATAGGTATTTAGGAGAAAGGCTTTAAAAAGCGGGACAGATAAAAATGGCGTTGCATTTACTTACATTATATAACGCTATTTAGTGTTATAAGTGTTAAAAAAACGCCACACGTAGAGTGACTTACACTTATAACGCTAAATAGCATTATAAGTGTTAAAAAATGCAGGTGGGCTAGTGTTAGGCAGCGAGGGTCGGAGGGTGAGAGTGTTAGGCAGCAGGAGGGTTTAGTGTGAGAAAGGCAGACACAGGCAGGTTTGTACTTATTACCTGGTCCCTGATGATCGCGTCTAGTCTCCACTTCCTATTTGGTTTGAATGAGTCTGGCAGCCAGACTATTACCATGCGGCTTCAGTCCCCGCATGGTGATTGGTTGGCTGCAGGACTCTTGCAAACTAAACAGGAAGTGGAGAGAAGACGGGATCGCCGGGACCAGGTAATGCATAAGAGATGCCGCTAATGACATCTTATTACTAAAGTTATTTAACATTTCAGGACATTTCCCTTATCGGCATCACCCCGCACCATTTTTCACAGTCACCATTTTTGGCCTCTTGCACACTGCAAGTGATTCCGATTCCGCTTTTTAGGGCTCTTTTCCACTATGAAATGCGATTGCGATTGAGCTACTATACTCATTATAGTACAGCTCAATCGCATACAAAGCGCAGCAGAACTACGATTGCGATTTGACCAAAATCGCATCGCAATCAGATCGCACTTAGGGCTCTTTTCCACTATGAAATGCGATCGCGATTGCGATCGCGATTCCGATCGCGATCGCAATCGCGTTTCAATTTCCACCATGCGATTGCGATTGAGCTACTATACTCATTATAGTACAGCTCAATCGCATACAAAACGCGGCAGAACTACGATTGCGATTTGACCAAAATCGCATCGCAATCGGATCGCACTAATGGAAATTGCTGCTGCAGTTTCCATTAGTTTAATGTACCTTGCGATTTGCGATCAGAAGCAAATCGCAAATCGCAGGCTAGTGGAAAAAGACCCTAATGGAAATTGCTGCTGCAGTTTCCATTAGTTTAATGTACCTTGCGATTTGCGATCAGAAGCAAATCGCAAATCGCAAGCTAGTGGAAAAAGACCCTAAATCAGTTTTTACATCCGATTCCGATTTGCAGTTTGCTCCCTGCACACTGCAAATTGGAATCTGAATCGGATGTAAAAACTGATTAGCGGAATCTGAATCTGAATCACTTACAGTGTGCAAGAGGCCTTTGACTGTACCCTTAAAAAGATAATTAGGAATATTTTAAATGACCAATAAGTGTACCAATGTGGCTCTGGCAGAAGGTCAAATTAATTGCCCAGACATCTGCTTTGATTAAGATTTACATTTACGCAGTAAAATAACCTATCACACATTAAAATTTGCAATGAAAAAAGCTTGTTGCTAAGATATGTAAAAGCATACATTTATGCATAAATGATCAATGCCTTCATCAAGTTCCAAATAAAAAGTAATAGTGGTCCTTTTTATGTTTCTCAACTTAATGAGTTAAAAAAAAAAGTTGGAGCTTATGTAGTCAAGCAAACAAATGAGAGAACAGAGAAGCACTGTAGGCTGCTTCCCACGACCACAGACCGTGGGCGGGTTCACAGCTAGGCTTCACTTTCATACAGGATATCACAAGATACCAGCTACAAAATATTGCTGCATCGCTAATATTTCAAATTGTTCTTTAACAATCAACATCAGCATATCTGCATTCTCGCTTTCCTCTGCTTTTACTTTTCTACAAGTTATTGTATGTCTCCAATAATCTGACATCCAATGTTTTAAAATTATTGTATCAAGACATTTTAAGTCTTGATTAATTAATGCATGCATTTGAGTTTGTGATAATTAGAACAATTTCATTAAAGTGAACCCGAGGTGAGAGTGATATGGAGGCTGCCATATTTATTTCCTTTTAAACAATACTAGTTGCCTGGCAGCTCTGTGTGATCTATTTGGCTGCAGTAGTGTCTGAATCACACCAGAAACAAGCATGCAGCAGCTAATATTGTCAGATCTGACAATAATGTCAGAAACACCTGATCTTGCATATGCTTGTTCAGGGTCTATGGCTAAACGTATCAGAAGATCAGCAGGATAGCCAGGATACTGGCATTGCTTAAAAGGAAATAAAGATGGCAGCCTCCATATCCCCTCACTTCAGTTGTCCTTTAAGAGATCATACATTGTGTTTGTGTCATTAATGCCAGAAACACCTGATCTGCTGCATGCTTGTTCAGGATCTATGGCTGAAAGTATTATGCTGGGAATACACCATACGTTTTTCCTTAGGTAGATGGTTCGATAGATAATTTCCAACATGGTCGATTTTATTTTCAATCGTTTTCTGATAGATTTCTCATAGAAGTGAATGGAAATAGATAAGAAAAGATAACAGCATTGAATTGGAAATCGATCGACAAATCGAATCGGAAATCAATTGGACGGAAGATCGACTGAAAAAACGCATTGTGTGTACCAAGCATTAGAGGCATTGTGTGAGGGGTGTGCAGAGAGGAAATGGTTTGATTGGCAATATGCAGAGCACATAACTGATTGATTATTTTAACTACAACACCAATAAAGAGCTAATGCAACGGCTGGAAGATGGTTCCATGCGGTCTGTCATTTCCAGGGGCCCTGGTGTAGTTGCAACATCTGCGTCCCCTACTGCTATGCCACTGAAACCTTACATAACAATACCTTGATATAAAACTGGGATTGTCAGTAAACAAGATTTATTAATCTGCAACAATATTTTTTGAAATAATTAACTGCAGCAAAGTGTTACCTTTCTGATCAGTACTTAGGCCTCTTTCACAGTGCGACGTTAAAGTCGCACTTTACGCAGAATAACTCACTGCAATGAAAAATCAATGCCCCATACATAGTGCGCACGCTGCACGTTAAGTGAAAGTACTGCATGCTGTGCGTTATACACGTTATTAGCTGTGTTGGACTGTTTGCACATGCTCAGTAATGACTTGAAAACATACTTTTCATTGCCTGTATGCTCTACTGTATGCGACCGTAGCAGGGGCATTAAGTTGCGTTGCAACTTTTTTGGAGCATTGCATTGTAAATTGCGACTTTAACGTCGTATCAAAATGCACCGTCCTACTGTGAAAGAGGCCTTACTCTACCCAGTGTTTAGCCTATACACGTTTAAAGGATACCCGAGGTGACATGTGACATGATGAGATAGACATAGGTATGTACAGTGCCTGGCACAAAAATAACTATGCTGTGTTCCTTTTTTCTTTCTATGCCTGAAAGAGTTAAATATCAGGTATGTAAGTTGCTGACTCAGTCCTGACTCAGACAGGAAGTGACTACAGTGTGACCCTCACTGATAAGAAATTCCAACAAAAAAAACACTTTCGTAGCAGAAAATGGCTTCTGAGAGCAGGAAAGAGATAAAAAATTGTCAATAGTTCATATATTTTAGCTCTGGCATACTTTAATGAATGTGTCACTGAGCAAAAACAATAAAACAGTTAAAACTTAAAAAGTAAATTTACACATAAAATAAAACTGTGGAATATCTCAAAAAGTTATTTTTAGGAGAAGGAAGATAGATACAATTGTTTATTTCATTAGTTTATTTTCGCCTCGGTGTCCTTTAATGGATACTAGTGCTGAACTAACTAGGAAAAACGGGAGCAGACATGTACTGCAAGCTGGCCTGATGCCCACTGCTACCCCCGTTCTCCTCTGTCCCCCTCCTTTCCTAAGTATATGCCCTCCAGCAGCATCTTCTGGGTCGACCTGGTTGGGCATTAGTATGCAGGCGCTGGCCTGGCTGCATGCAGGCACGTGCAGAGGGGGGTTTGGGTGCCCAAGCACCCCCCCCTCTTTAAACTCCCATAAAAAGGCCCCTTTTGGCTGTAAAAACAAAGCTCCGCCTTTGGGCCGTGATTGGCCCCACCCCTTCCCACTGGAAGTCCCACCAACACCCGCAGGAAGCTCCTCCCCATCTGGGACACTTTGGAGTAAAGAGGTGCCATACAGGAATCCTAGTGTAACACTCCCCACAGCTACGTGGGAGCAGATAAGATAGTGTCTCTCTGACAGCAGTGACCTCTTCCTTCCCCAGCATCCACCCATAGTGACCTCCTTCAGCACCTAAACTGACCTCTCCCTCCCCCAGCACCCCCAACGACTTCCCCTTCCTGCAGCACCCACACTGACCTCTACTTCTCCCAACATCCACCCCTTCCCCCCATAGCTGGCACCCAGTACTCTCGCTCACATGACCTCAAGTACCTGCACCCAGGCCTGAGTTTGCACCCAGTACTACTGCACACAGCCTCCACATGGCCACCACCATCTGCACCAAGCACCCACTTAACCAGTACCCACACCCAAAGTATTTGCATTCAAAACCCACGTGACGCCCAAAGCCCACCCATAGCCAGCACCCAGTACAGGCATGGCACCAATTATTTACACCCATGTCACACCCAGTACCTGCACCCAGCACCCAGATGACATCCAGTACATGCACCCAGATCTCACATGGCACTAAGTACTTGCAATCAACAGCTGCATGACACGTGATACCCACCCAAGCCAGAACCCACAAGACACATTGTACTCACACCCAGAGCCCACATGGCACCCAGCTTCTGCATTCAGCACCCACATGAAAGCCAATACCCTCTAGCCAGAAATGAGGAGGGAGGGCATATGGGGCCGTGGGTGTTGCTTGGCCCCTTTTTTAAATTTGTGCACCCCCCACTTAAGAATCCTCTGCACAGCGCTGTCTGCATGCCTCCTATATCGCACTCCCGCGGGCTGGAGCACACTGAGCATGGCAGAGCACTCCAGGCCACGGGTGCTAGGACAGGTGCAGCCAGGCCAGCGCCTGCCTTCTAATGCCTGACATAGAAGAGGCTGCTGCAGGGCTTTTAGGTTGGAAAGAAGGGAGGCAAAGGAGAACAGGGGGAGTGGGGGCATCAGGACAGCTTGCAGTATATGTTCCCCCTGTTTTTCTTAGTTAGTTCAGCTCTGGTATCCTTTAATAAATACTGCAATCTGGCATATACACGTACTTATAAAACTGTTACAGATGAGCTCCAATATTTTAGTATTTTACTTATTCAACTGTGTTACTCATTGCATTTACCTGATCTGATGCAAATCCCACCTCGGGCGTGGTAAAACTCTCAACAGTGGCCATAAGACTCAGGCCTAGTGCACACCAGAGCGGTTCGGCTGCGTTTTGCGATCCGCTTGCAGCTGCGGATACGCTTAGATGATGTATTTTAATGGCCTGGTGCACACCAGAGCAGGAGGCGTTTTGCTGAAACACATACTCGCGGGGTGAGGCATTTTTTGTATTGTGGATGCGTTTCTGCCTCAATGTTAAGTATAGGAAAAACGCAAACCGCTCTGAAAAACGCCTGTTCAGAGCGGTTTTGCCGGCGTTTTTGTTACAGAAGCTGTTCAGTAACAGCTTTACTGTAACAATATATGAAATCTACTACACCAAAACCGCTACACAAAACCGCGAAACGCTAGGTGAAACGCTACAGAAAAAGAAGAAAAAGCGTTTCAAAATCTGCTAGCATTTTGCGGATCTGCTAGCGGTTTTTGGTGTGCACCAGGCCTCAATGCATCTATATACCTACCCTATTATCAGGGCCGGGCCGAGGCATAGGCTGGAGAGGCTCCAGCCTCAGGGCGCAGTGTAGGAGGGGGCGCAGAATTCATTCAGCTGTCATTCCTAATTGTGTTTGAAGCAGAAAGAAATAAGAAAAGGGGATACATGGCAGTGACTGCAAGCCATAAAACTAGATATTAAGGTGTTGGGGAGGTTGTGGGCCCTGTGGCGCCTCTTAGTCTAATAGTAATCAGTGTGTGATGGCTGGGGTGGCAGGGATGGAGGGGTGCACTTTGATGTCTCAGCCTTGGGTGCTGGAGGACCTTGTCCCGGCTCTGCCTATTATTATTACATGAAAGATTGTTCTTTGTACTGAATGATATTACACTGAAAATATGTGTAGTGTATGACTGAAATCTTCATTCATTAGAAAGTTTGTTTAAACAGTGACCATATAGCTTTTCTTTCCATAGCCATGTGTTAACTGAGCCACAGTAGCAGATGGAAAAGGAAGTTTGAGAAAATGGTTTCAATTAGACCCAGTCTGCTTGTCATTACAATCGGATTTGGTTTTCCTAGCAGTAGTGTGCTCATAGTATGGGAAGACTGGTGTCGTGTTTATAGGAGACAGACGGTATGACTACAGCGTAGGGAAGTCACTGAGTCTCTGTCTACACTGCTGCACGCTGCCAATAAGTAGCATGTGGTGGAATTAAACGGAAATCAAACATTTAAAATTTAGTTAGCGTTAAGTGTAATTTGAGCAGCATTGCTTTGTGTACCCATAGCTCCCATTCCAACTGTTCCATTTTCAGAGGGATGGTCTCTTTTTGGGAACCAAATCCCTCTGTCCTTGTTTCTTCCTTGTGTTCCCCTTTCAGGAATACAGATCTGTGCAAATACATGTATTTTAAATATTTCTTGTTAATATGAAAAATTACAGAGAGACCCATTGTTCCTGAGTTGACAGGGTTATTCTCCACAGCCCTATCAGTTGGTTGTGAGCAAACCTTTTTGTGAGTACTATTCAGCCTGCTACCTATTCCTGTGTACTCTCCCCCCCCCCCCCCCCTCTCTCTCTCTCTAAAATGAAAATTTGTAATAAATAAAATTATACATATGCAACTGCATAAATGAGAAAACAAAAAAAAAACAGAAAGCAGCCCTAATGAAGCCCTACTCTTAGTGGCCACTGTATCAAGTATGACATTGGATAACTTTAAACATTACCTAACGCAAACTTTTCACTTGAACTGTTTTTAACCACAACCTATCTCAGTTACTGTTCTCTACCTACCCAGAATTGAGTGACTAGCAATGTTGGCCATTAACATGCAACTTCAGTTTGGAAATGATGGTTAGGCAAGCATCTAATGACTAATTCACCCAAGATGTACCTCAATTAAAAAGCCTTGCATAGTGTAAAACCAAAAGCGTTTAATTTAGGGGCTCTCCTCCATTCGTAGGCCACTGGTGGGCTCACTTGTGTATGGAGATTACGGAATCCATACACAACAGCTTAGTAGTGCCCTACAAACAGGGAAGAGCCTGTTTAATAAGTTACCCTGAGCTGTTATGTATGGAATGGGAGTGTAATCGCTTTTTATAAATAAGAGGGGAAGATTTCTGCATTATTGGTGGATTGAGAGACATGTCACAGAGGTCAGGGACAACCCTTCAACTTTCCCAAAGTGCCAGTAGACCTAACAGAAGGTCCACGAGGACGGTGGGTTTGGTGGTGTCTTTCCTGTCCAGACATATATTATCATATGCTGCCTGTGAAGTTGTGGAAAGTGTATTTCTGAAGCTTGTGGAAGTTAAAAGGGACTTCAACTGGCTGTCATCAGTCTCACATATATCTTGAGACTTTATTGTGGACTTTATTGTGTAGCACTGCCTCTTCTAAAAAGACATAGACATAGATGTTTATACTCTACATGCCCATAGTGCAAAGCGTGAAGGACAACCACTCGATGGTAATGAATTTTTTTTTGCAGATTCTTTATTCATTCACTAGTTACAATTGTTTAAACCCACCATTTCTGATTCCTTAACACTTCTGTTTTGGATATATATTTTTTATTTTTTTATTAGCGATCAACATCATTCATCAAGTGTGTGCAATGGCCGTCTGAGCCCGCCCGCGCATGCGTATTAGCACAGAGCATTGTGTGCACTTGATCCAGGAAGAGGAGCTGCATGACTCTGATATGAAGGGCTGCTGCGCTCAACAACGGGGGGCCGCGATCAGCAATGAGGAACTTGCTACAACCGAGGGAAGCCTCATTAGGATCCTGAGGATTCCCTCTTTAAACAGTAAGTATCAAATTCTGAACCCGAGCTTCATCTCGGATTTGCTTCAAGCAGTTGCATGTGATGCTCCTTGGTATATTCGGCACTGTACCTAGTAACATAACTATTTCCCTCAGCGATAACTCATCTATCTAGCAACAACATTATGAAGAGATGTCTGTCAGAATTCCATTGAGAATTGTTAGCAGGTCGTTTTTAATGAAGTGAGCTGCTCTTCAGACGACAGATATTACTTAGAGCAGAACAGAAACACTCTAGGAAAAATAGTACGGTTGGAGAGACATTCAGCTACTAACTTATATGGGTTATATTTCTAATACTTCTAATTGATATTGTGTTTGACCTAGGATTAAAGCAAGGTCAAGTGGTGGCTTTTCTATTCTTAGCCCGCAGTGCTGTTGAGTGCCATGTTTCCATGCCCCCTTTTTTTTTACAATCAGCAGTGAAGTAGATCTTGAGGGATGTGTAGCTATTCTTCTAAGTGCCCTCATATTTGTTTAGTGTAGAGAATTGCCCATTATAAGTCTTCAGAGCACAATACCCCAGACATCATTAACTATATTATTCTCAAAAACCAGAAGAGCTGTGTTTCTATAAGTGAGTTAGCAAAACACGCTAGCTATTAATGGATGCTATTAGCGAGTCTGGGGATTGCCTTTCAGCTCTGAACCCAGCAATGTAACCTATATGGAGATAGAGCAGACAAGGGGGAAGAGTGAGTTTGAGAAATTGTGTTGCATTGTTTATGTGTACGGAGGGGTGACGAGAATAAAGTAAAATGTATCAAATCATTACTGTGAGCAACATATGACTAATAGGTAAATCCCCTTCTCAAAGCAATCTGGACATAGATGACTTTATACATGACTTTATGTATTTTAAAGAGAAAGTGTAGTGAAAATAACATAATGAATAAAATAGCTTATTATTTACAATATTCATTTATAGATTATTTCGTCAGTGTTTGCCCATTGTAAAATCTTTCCTCTCCCCGATTTACATTCTGACATTTATCATTGGTGGTGACTTCTTTAGTCCTTTCAGGTGATCTGTACGGAATGTTCATTTACTGAGATTTCTATTCCCAGAAGGAGATATTGCTTGTTTGGCAGTTGGAAAAAGCCGTTATTTCCCACTATGAAATGAGGTTCACAGACAGCAAACTTTCAGGACCATGGTCATGACATCACACTGTGGGAGGGGTTTCACCACAATATCAGCCACACAGACCACCCTGATGATCTGTTCGAGAAAAGGTTAAGATTTATCAGGGGAAAGGGGGTTTTAGCTACTGACTGGGATGAAGTTCAATCTTTGGTTAAAGTTTTGGCACCCTACCCTTGGTCCTTCACAAACCTAAAAACCCCCATCAAACTTTCCCCCTTAAATGTACTGCCTGTCCCCGCTGTCACTTCTCCCTTACTTCCCCTGCCCTGTGTAGGTAGCCACAGGTGTCCCTTAATATCTCTCGCTACCTAAGTATTATTATTATTATTATTTAGTATTTATATAGCGCCGACATTTTACGCAGCACTGTACAAAGAATAGTCTTGTCACTAACTGTCCCTCAGAGGGGCTCACAATCTAATTCCTACCATAGTCATATGTCTATGTATGTATCATGTAGTGTATTTACGGTAGTCTAGGGCCAATTTTAGGGGGAAACCAATGAACTTATCTGTATGTTTTGGGGATATGGGAAGAAACCAGAGTGCTTGGAGGAAACCCACACAGACATGGGGAGACCATACAAACTCCTTGCAGATGTTAACCTGGTCGGGTTTCAAGCCGGGGACCCTGTGCTGCAAAGCGAGAGCACTAACCAGTACACTACCGTGCTGTCCAAGTACCCCCACCCTGAATAGCTAGTGGTGCCTCCGCCTGAAAGGAGATCTTATCAGTAGAATGCCGAGTGCTGAGTGAGTAACCTCTCATTTATGCTCCACTTGAGACTTTGCATAGGGAAGGAGGGAGGCACTTAAGGAGTGGAGTGAGCCACCTTTCCAATATCAGGCGACTGTAGGCAGGAGCCTACAGTGCCTTATGGTAAATCTGGCCCTTGTTATATCTATGCATTCTTAGAGAAATATTTCTAAGCTCTTTCATTTACATTTTCTCTGTCTGTTAAGTCAAGTAGTTGGTTTCAGTCCTAGCTGTCTTCCACTGCCTATTTGAGATTTTACACAGTTGAGACTGCTTGAAGGGACTGAGCTGGAAGATGAGTATTTTGTTTATTTTCTGTTACATGTATAGTAATATATATAAACACCAATGGTTTGGAGGTCACATTGCCTAATAAGACTAATTACCTTATGTTGCTTATTTGGGAAGGGGGAAGGGGGGGTTGTCACTGCCCTATGATTTTACCTTAGGGGACATACTTCCAAATAATATCTTTTGGGGAGAAACTTTACCTAATGATATAATTTGGGGAAGTACATGGTGCCAAATTTTTATTTGGAGAATGCCTGCTGGCTAATTATGTTATTCGGGGAGACCACAACATGCCTAATTAGGTTATTTGGGGATACATACTGCATATTTTTTATTTGAATGCTAAACACTGCCTATTTTTATTTGGGAGTATATGATGCCCAATTACGTCGTTTGTGTGGGCATTCTGCCAACTTAATTGTTGGGGGGCACTCTGTCTAATTATGCTATTTGGCAGAACACCACACAGTCTAATTTTGTTGTCTGGGGACATGCTGCCTAAAGCCGCATCTACACGAGTAGATGCGGCCGCGATGCTCCTTATCAATCGAGCCGCTGATGCGGCTCGATTGATAAGATCCAACAGGACAGATCTCCGCACCGCCGATTCGCTGCTTGCTCCCCGCGAGGGGACAATGGCAGGGAATCGAGTGGAAGATAAGCAGCGCCGGCGGGAACGAGCGGGCACGAGCGAGGAATTGAATGCAGCGCACGCGCGGCGAGCGGGGATGCGGCGGGCACGCGGAAGAGGCGATCCTAATTGAGCCGCCAGATCGCTGCAATCTCTCATAGTGTAGACGGGGCTAAATACTGCCTGCTTTTTTGTAATGATTTAAGACTCTGAAAGTGGTTGTTGTGAAAAACAGTGCATACACGGTCCATTTTATAACATCTCATGTTTTTTCTACAGTAGTTAAGGCCTAGTTTTCCTTCTATTCTTCAAGGAGAAGGATCTTCAGCTAAAGTTTTTCTCAGGGAACGTTGGAGGCGCCACTGTTTTCTAGTTACACCCCCAGGGTCGGACTGGGCCACAGTAGTACAGTTTTTTCCCTCTGTGGGCCCCGCCTCCAGGTCTCTGGTGCCCCCCCCCCCTCCTTGTCTGACAGAGCTCCAATTGCTGCCTGCAGCACAAAAATTCTCTTCTCAGTGCTGTAATCACTCATGCTGAGAGCAGTGGCATAGCTAATGAGCTGTAGGCCTCGATGCAAATTTTACAATGGGGCCCCCCAAGCACTCTCCAAATAACAATTGATATGACGCACCAAAACCTGCCAATGGCAACTACAGTGTCAGAGGTGCAAGAAGGGGATGGGAAATAGACAAAGACAAGACAAGACAAATAACATTTATATTGCGCTTTTCTCCTTGCGGACTCAAAGCGCCAGAGCAGAGCAGCAGCCACTAGGGCGCGCTCTATTGGCAGTAGCAGTGTAAGGGAGACTTGCCAAAGGTCTCCTACTGAATTAGTGCTGGCTTACTAAACAGGCAGAGCCGAGATTCGAACCCTGGTCTCCTGTGTCAGAGGAAGAGCCCTTAACCATTACACCATCAGCCAAATAGCTTGTTAATGATTACCACTGTTCAAAGTATCTATAGAAGTGATTATTATGAGCACAGGACCAATAGAGAGGTAATACTGTAGTTGAGGGAGGGCCCTTCGGGGACCCTCTGGTCCAAGGGCCCCGATGCGGCCGCAACCTCTGCGGTCGCAACCTCTGCAAAGTAGGACATTACTTTATATTGAAGGAGTGGACTCTATGCAAAACTTTGCTGGGCAGAAGTGTCTCTGAATTACAACGCTGCTAAGATCATGTACATTTTGCCCTGTCCATAATACATCATGACCACGCCCACCTTCCGGTGCATGGTCACGCCCTTTTTTCACCACAATCATGGGATGTGTGGGCCCCAGGTTGAAAATTCTTTGGTGGGCCCCCAGTGTCCCAGTCCGACCCTGTACACCCCTGTTATGTTAACATACATTATTTCATCATGCCGTGACCATGCACGTTGTTTGTGGTGCCCATCACATGATACATACTTCATCTTCTAGGACCCCAACAATGTTCCTGAATGAGTGTGAGTATTCATGAAACCAGGTTGAAGTGATTATTTTCTGACAAATGTGATTGGCCCAATTCCAAGCTGTATAGAATGTGCAGGCAATATGCCCGCTAGCTGAAATTCTGTTCTATAACACTTCCACATTAATTAATTGGGTGGGAGTGGCTGCCAACTGACAGCTGCACAGTCCTATACTGTATTGAGTAGTACAAAGTTAGTAGTGGCAGTGGCATTATTAATATGAGATCAGATTCCTACTGGGGCCCAAAATATGGGCACCAAATGAAGGCTGCACAGTGCACCTTGTACTCTAAAACCCAGTGTCGCTGAGGAGCTATGGACCCCAGGTTTTCATCAGTCTCCCTCAAGCACTCTACACATAGCAGTTGATATGGAGCACCAAAACCTGCCAAGGACAGTCTCAGTTTCAGAAAGGTGCACAAAGGACTGTAAAAGTTTCTTAATGATTACCACTATTCGGAGCTGATATAGAAGTGATAGTTACCAGCATAACAGCAATGAATTTATGGATCCCTCTAGTCTCGGCGGGGGCCCCAGTGCAGTCACAACCTCTGCATTACCTATTGCTATGCCACAGCTAACGCTAGCCCATCTAGATTCCGTTCAAAAGTCCCCAATTTCTCAAATTGACATTACTTGCGAAGCTAGTTTAAAAGGAAGGTCCAAGCAAAATAAAAAAATGTGTTTCACTTACCTGGGGCTTCTACCAGCCCCATGCAGCCATCCTGTGCCCTCGTAGTGACTCACTGCTGCTCCAGTCCCCCGCTGGAAGCTTGCCGACCTTGGAGGTCGGCGGGCCGCATAACGTACATTTTTACGCATTCCCGCTAGTGCAGGAACATTAACACATACATTTTTACGCATTACTGGTTCAAGGCGTAAAAATTTACGCATTGAACCGGTAACGCATAAAAATGTATGTGCTAATGTTCCTGCACCAGCGGGAATGCATAAAAATGTACGTAATGCGGCCCGCCGACCTCCGTGGTCGGCAAGCTGCCAGCGGGGGACTGGTGCAGCAGTGGGTGACTACGAGGGCACAGGATGGCTGCATGGGGCTGGTAGAAGCTCCAGGTAAGTGAAACTCATTTTTTTATTTTGCTTGAACCTTCCCTTTAAGGGAAAAATATTTTATGGGACTCACACAGTTAACATCAGTTCCCTTGCCTCCCCTTGTTGACCTTGACAGCCTGGGGGTCCATCTTGTAAGGATCAGAAAACAAGTGTGGCGATTATGATCTTTAGATTGATAACAAAGCATAGCTATATACAGTATATAGTATAGCCATGAAAACACCTGATCAGAAGGATGGACCCCTGTATCTGAGGGAGGAAGGTCAGTAGTTGGTGCCCCCCACAACTCTGGGCCATCCTGGTGGTGCAGGGCCTTCTCCCCTATAGTTATGTCACTGTTCACATTGGTAAATGTTTGAACTGTTTAATGCTAGTTAAAACAATTTTGTCTTTACAGAGAAAAATAAAAAGGGCTTAAAGGGAACCTGGAGTGAGTTTAAAAAAAAGTTAGGTATTTATCTAAGTAGTGGGAAGCCTCTGGATAGTTCAGAGGCATCCCGGATCCTCCTACAGTCCACCGTTCCTGTCCAGGGTCCCTCTATACCTATTCAACAAAAGCTTGGAAATAGATTTCTTCTGGATAAGAAGACACATGCCCAGTAGAATGCAGCCCCCAGTATAATGCCCAGTAGAATGGAGCACCCAGTATAATGCCCAGTAGAATGGAGCCCCCCGTATAATGCCCAGTAGAATGCAGCCCCCAGTATAACGCCCAGTAGAATGGAGCACCCAGTATAATTCCAAGTAGAACGGAGCACCCAGTATAATGCCCAGTAGAATGGAGCCCCCAGTATAATGCCCAGTAGAATGGAATACCCAGTATAATGCCCAGTAGAATGGAGCCCCCCGTATAATGCTTAGTAGAATGCAGCCCCCAGTATAATGCCCAGTAGAATGGAGCACCCTGTATAATGCCCAGTAGAATGGAGCACCCAGTATAATGCCCAGTAGAAAAAGCTGTGCATGAGTTTTTGTTCTGCGGGGCATGTACCAAACTTTCTCATGTCTGTCCAGTCCAGATGACCATGTCCATGGTTGCGAGTAAGACAAGATGAAGAGGGACCCAGACTGGAATGGTGGGTCAGGATTTGCTAGCATTTTGGCATGAGGATATATGCCATGCCTTCTCACTAGGGATTGTCGTAAATGGAGATTTCCTATTCCAAGGAAGTTCTGTTATCTGATTTCGGAGAAGTATTTTTTGGGGTAATTTTTTGCATTCTCTGATCGGCCAAATACTTCCACGTTGACTCTGCATTCTATGACTGGTCCAATGCTTCTGGGAACTGTGACTGGGCTAAAATTACAGAGTTCCTAAAATCCTAAAATTACCTAAAATTCTGTTTTCCGATTGGAAATTTTGATTGCATGACAAAATATCCATGTAACCCTGTAGCCAGTTCCCAAGTGTATTCAGGAAGCCAGCATTAGATGTTCAGCAAGAAAGTCATGTAGATTCTTTTCTCACATGAATGATGCATGTAGGGTCATGATAGCGCCGGAATAAAGCTCCTTGTTTGTCATTATTATGTAATTTGCAGAATAATTGCTGCAGCACCTCACTTGAAAATATACATAGTAATGTTTGACACTTTTGCAAGGATTCTTGTCCCATAATGCCTTGCATCACTGACTCTCAATGCAATAAAGAGGGATTGGTTCTCTCTCTGACTGGAAGAGACAACTGCAGTCCTTTCAATGCACACATAACCTGGCATGGCGTTCACACAACCAATACGTGCAATTGCACCAATCTTCTTGATTTATCCCAAATGAGGAAGGAGGATGGAAAAATTCAGTATATAAACCTTTCTTGCTAGGACTCTGCAGTACCATAACCTAGGGGCGTAACTAGAGGGGAGCAGGGAAGCCCAGATTGCAGGGAAGCCCAGAGCTGTGAGGTCCTCAAAGACTAACCTTCCCTTCCTCCGATACAGGGGACTATACTTCAGCTCAGGTGTTTTTGTGGCTACACTTGTTATGGGCGAGAGGATCATGATGGCCACGCTTGTTTTATGACCCTCGTGAGATGGGCCACAAGGCCGTGAAGGGCACCAAGGGGAGTGAACATTGGGGGGACCCCATCAAAATTTTGCCATGAACTGTAGTCACGCCACTGCAGTCACCAGACCTTTTAACGCGATCCTCGTGGCATTATAATTTACATAAATTGGAACATTAGAAACTCACAAATAAGCCTCGCTTCCTACAGCTATGGCAGAACCAAATGTTTCCATGTGTTTTATGCAGCTGGTTTTATATATGAGTCGTCCGCTTGCCGCTGAGGAAAAATCAAACTACTCCCCTCTCTAATCTGCATCGCATTTCACCATGCCACCTGCTTATCAGCTTCAATTAATTTCAAGCACATATTGCAGCCTCCCCTTGATTGTTGTGTGTAGAACCCCCACTGTGAGGACGTAGATTTGATTTTTTTGATATATATGTAAGTGAAGGTGGAACGGAGAATGTTCAGTGTTCCTCTGATGTGGAAAAAGGGACCACACAGCTAGCCTGGCAGGACAAATATATTTTCACATTTTTACTGCAAAAAAAGAAAGGAAAAAAGAAAAACGAAGAATTTCAAAATGTAATCAAAGGAATTGCTGAGTAATTTGAGGCCGAGGGTTTCATCAAGCCGTAATTAGGAGAAGTACAGTCCATTAGTAGTACAGTTCCCATTCAACTTTAACTTCTGGTCTGTTATGGCGTTCATTATATAAACGAAAGCAGTGTGATGATCAATCACCCCTCGCAGTGTAAAAAGTACCTTAATATTTCTTGTGGCTCAGGAAGAAATATGGGGAGGATTTAGAATGTATCTGTAGCCTCTCCCATGTTTTGAGGATAAGCATTTTACATACGGAATTTACATTATTTTTTAACCATTTCCAACCTAGAGAGAGTAGAGGTTTAGATGTAGATGGGAACAGTGGCGGCGCCAGGGGGGTGCTTGGGGGTGCTCAAGCACCCCCTAAATTTGTCCAAGCAACCCCTGGCGTGAACTGACTTCAGCATCTTAGAGACGGCGAGTCAGTTCACAGCAGCAGCCTGGAGCAGCAGGCAGGGCTACCGTAAGATGGCCGCCCGAAGCCCTGCTCTGCAGACTTGGAGTCTGCAGTGCAGGGCTTCGGGCGGCGATTTTCCCGTAGCCCTGTTCGCCGTGTAATGCAGGCTGCTGCAGGAAGGAAGAGGATCGTGGGAGCTGAGCTGCGCGCCACAAGGAGGTCGGAAGAGGAGGAGGTCGGAACAGGAGGTCTTCTGACTAGGTGAGTAAATGGGTTTTTCTTTTCTTTTTCAGGTGGTGCTGCTGATTGTGGTCAGATCTGATAAGGATTGTGCATATTGGGGTCAGATCTGATAAGGATTGTGCATATTGGGGTCATATCTGATAACGGTTGTGCATATTGGGGTCATATCTGATAACGGTTGTGCATATTGGGGTCATATTTGATAATGTTTGTGCATATTGGGGTCATATCTGATAACGGTTGTGCATATTGGGGTCATATCTAATAACGGTTGTGCATATTGGGGTCATATCTGATAACGATTGTGCATATTGGGGTCATATCTGATAACGGTTGTGCATATTGGGGTCATATCTGATAACGATTGTGCATATTGGGGTTATATCTGATAACGATTGTGCATATTGGGGTCATATCTGATAACTATTGTGCATATTGGGGTCATTGAACGTGTTTTTTGTTCAAATCTGCTCACATTACGTGTATTTTCTTGAGAAAACCTGCACAATTATGTGAATTTTCTGGGGAAAGGGTCACCAAAACTTGGGCCCTCTGTCTTTGCGTTGCACTTTTAAAGGGAACCCGAGGTGAGAATAATATTGAGGCTGCCATATTTATCTCCTTTTAAGTAATACCAGCTGCCTGGCTGCCGTGTTGGTTCTCTGCCTCTAATTCTTTCAACCATAGACCCTGAACAAGCATGCAGCAGGTCAAGGGATTCTGACAATATTGTCAGAACTGACAAGGTTAGCTGCATGCTTGCTTCTGGTGTAATTCAGTTCACTACTGCAGCCAATAGATCAGCAGGGCTGCCAGGCAACTAGAATTGTTTAAAAGGAAATAAATATGGCAGCCACCATATCACTCTCACCCTGGGTTCACTTTAAATTACAGTTAGCCCCGCCCTCATCCGGTCATGGCCACGCCCATTTTTCCACCGCGGCGCGCAAAGCCACACCTGTTTTTTGCCGCGGGTCGTCAGCTCCCCCGGAAATTGGTCCAGCACCTGCATAGCACCCCCTAAAAAAAATTCCTGGAGCCGCCACTGGATGGGAATCATATATTGGGGGGAACTAATAAAAGAGGAGGAGTCAGGGACATAGCAATCATTTTATGGGTCTCCATGTAAAGATATTATCCGCTCCCCCCTCTCCCACCACATGCCCAGCCACACACACACTCTGCTCCCCTGCAGAACAAGCACAGCCAAGCTGTGGAACATTTACCTGCTTTAGCGCTGTACTGGGTTTCCTCTTCTTTCCGATCGATATGCATTCCATGCTGCCATTCTCCTCCTCTCCATGCGTGCCATGTGACTGAGAGCCAACGGTATGCTAGCATAGAATGTGCAGCTGCCAGGAAGAGCAGGAATCCCAACCCAGTACCCTGCAGATGACAGAGGAGGTGCGGGGTGGCGGTGTGTGTGTGTGTTGGGGGGGGGGTCATCACAAAGCTTATGCTCTTTATCTAATGCAAACGCTATACTTCAATACAGTCCCATTTGGAAGTCTCATTGTGACTTCTTCAGTAGACCTTCAGAGATATTGGGTACATTTTAGGCTGGGTTTTGGGGGTGAGTGCTCATATTCTGCTAATATTCTTTTTTAAATGTGTATTTTTAACGTCTAGATAACCAAGTTGATATCTTCTAAGTACCGTATTTCGCGCCGTATAAGACGCTCCGGAATATAAGACGCACCCAGGTTTAGAGGGCAAAAACCAGAGAAAAAAAATATATATACTAAACCTGGTGTGTCCATATTCCAGGAGAGTCTTGTACATGTTACCCCTCAAATGTTGTCCTCCTGTGTCCCATTGTCTCCCCATGTGTCCTCTGTGTCCCCAATACCTGCCCCATGTGTCCTCTGTGTCCCCCATACCTGCCCCATGTGTCACCCATGCCTGCCCTATGTGTCCCCCATGCATGCCCTATGTGTCCTCTGTGTCCCCCATACCTGCCCCATGTGTCACCCATGCATACCCCATATGTCATCTGTGTGTTCCTCATACATGCTCCATGTGCCCTGTGTCACCCATGCCTGCCCTATATGCTTGCCCTATGTGTTGTCTGTGTCCCCCATACCTGTCCCATGTGTCCTCTGTGGCAACCATGCATGTCCCATGTGTCCTTTGTGTCCCTCATGCCTCATGTGTCCCTCATGCCTGCCCCATGTGCCTGTGTCCCCCATGTGTCCTCTGTGTCCCCCATGTGTCCTCTGTGTCACCCATGTGTCCTCTGTGTCACCCATGCCTGCCGTGTCCTCTGTGTCCCTCATGCCTGCCCCATGTGCCTGTGTCCCCCTCGTGTGTGTAAGTTGTGGCTGCAGACGACGTATGCCTCTGCCCTCTCCCTGTTATGTGTCCAGCGTGTGTAACATGCCCCCTCCCGCTGTGTTCCTTATCTCTGCGTGAGTGTCTAATATGCCCGCTCCCCCGCCTGCCTTATCTTCATCCCCCATGTGGTTGCTGGCCCCCCCCGGGTGTTAATCTGCAGCGGCTTACCTCACCGCCATGCCCGCAAGGATTGGAGACCTCCTTCCCAGCCGCGCATCTCGCTCTAGTGATCGGCATGTGGTGATTGCGTCATTATCACATGCCGATCACTAGAGCGAGATGCGCGGCTGGGAAGGAGGTCTCCAATCCTCGCGGGTATGGCGGAGAGGTAAGCCGCTGCAGATTAACACCCGGGGGGGCCAGCCAAGACATGGGGGAGGAAGATAAGGCAGGCGGGAGCGGGCATATTAGACACTCACGCAGAGATAAGGAACACAGCGGGAGGGGGCATGTTACACACGCCGGACACATTACAAGCATGGGGAGCGGGCAGAGGCATACGTCGTCTGCAGCCACAACTTACATACACAGACAGGGAATTCCCGACGTGGCGGCGGGTCGCAGTCCGTATCGGCGGGCGTTTCTAAGTCGGGAATTCCCTGCCTTTGCCGTATAAGACGCAGGGACTTTTTTCCCCTATTTTTTGGGGAGAAAAAGTGCGTCTTATACGGCGAAAAATACGGTAATTGTGTTAAGCAGATCTCACTAATATTATAAAGCGAAAGTTTGGATGATTGGATATTTGTTACACCATCACGCAACAATGGCTGAACAGATTTGAATCAAATTTGGCACACACAGTACATTACCTGGAATAACATATAGGATACGTTTTATTCCCATAACCAAAAAGTAGGCGGAGACAAATACAAACATCACTGGGAAAATGTAAACTGCAGCCATTCTTACACTGTTCATGGCAGGGTTCTCAAACTTTGCACAGTTGGTTACTGGGTGACTGGAATTAATATTTGAAAAGTGGGTGGAGCCTACAAAAGCCAATCAAAATTCACCTATGGATTTTTAAGGGGAATATTTAATAGCTGCCATTCTTGCACAGTTAATGGCACAAAGCTCAAATCTGGTACAGTTGGTCATTGGGTGACTGGGGTATAAATTCAGAAAAGGGGGTGGAGCCACAGCCAATCAGATTTGTTTCATTTCAATGCAAATTACCAATGCCAAAGACCACAAAGCTCACAAACTAGGTAATTGAGTAATTGTGTGTGTTAGAAAAAGTAGGCGGAGCCAACACCAGCCAAATACATACCCAGGCAACGCTGGGCTATCAGCTAGTATTTGATAAATATGCACATTTACGCTGCAAATGGAAGTATGAGGGTGGGGTCTGGAGCAAAGCCAGGAGCTATTGATCAAATAACACATCTGCCCTTGATTTATAGGCAGCTCCTAGCTTTGTTTGAGGATTCTTACTTCCTTTTCCTGAATTGTGCATGTTTGTCAAATTTTTTGTTCGGCACTAATGGATACTTTTTATGTATTTGTTTTAAATTGGATTTGAGCATTGTAGCTGTATTTTATTTACTGTATCAGTGTTTACGCCTGTGTACAGCTGAATTCATAGTTTTTCTGCCCCTAGGCCAACTTTCTATTGGCTCCCATCCATGTGCAGCAACCCCCTCCCCCATATCCTTGTGCAGCCCCCTCCTCCGTGTCTAACCTTCATATATAGCAGCCCCTTCAGTTTGAGGCAGGGCTTCTCAGAGCCTGGCGCAGGCCGCGTAGCGCCTGAATTGGGCACTGCTATAGCACTAATGCTTCAAATTACTTCTCGCTCCACAGAGGGTGAAACGAACATTGTGGAAGGAGTAAGTATACAGGTCATGACTTTATTTAATTATATTGTCTCCAGGACACCTTCTTTAATAATTAGTATTCTAGAAATGGGCTTAGAAGAAATTATTATTATTATTCATTTTTTATATATAAAGTGCTAACATTTTCCGTAGTGATGTACAATGTACAAAAACATACCATAATGGTGAGCATAGATACATGAGCAGTTCAACATACCATACAATCAGGAAAACTAGTGATACAAGTACAGATACATACAATTGATGTGTATTTTGAAAAACATCATCAAGACTGATGGATGTTCATTTGATAATATGCACAAGGGAGAGGTCCCTGCCCTTGCAAGCTTACAATCTAGAGGGTAGTGGGGTGGAGACACTGGGGACAAAGACAAAGTGGTTAGCAGATGAGGCAGTGAGCTTTCAATTATAGCTATAGCAAGTTATGGCCACTTGCACACTACATGCGATTCCGATTTGCATTTTTTTTATCGATTTTAACATGCAATTCCAATTAGCGATTTTTAATCGTAACTGCATGCTGCATTGTTTCAGCATTTTGCTTTTGATAGCATCCAGGGAAAATCGGAATCGAAAATTGGAATAGCAAATCAGATTTGCAGTGTGCAGGGGGCCTATAAGTGGCTGGATAGTGTAATGGTTAAGGGCTCTGCCTCTGACACAGGAGACCAGGGTTCGAATCTCGGCTGTGCCTGTTCAGTAAGCCAGCACCTATTAGGCAAGTCTCCCCAACACTGCTACTGCCTGTAGTGGCTGCAGCTCTGGCGCTTTGAGTCCTCCAGGAGAAAAGCATGATATAAATGTTATTTGTCTTGTCTTGTCTATAAGCTTGTTTAAACAGGCATGTCTTAAGGGTATGTTTGAAAATGTCCAGGCTTGAAGCAAGATGGACAGGCTGTCGAGTGTCGAAGAGAGTTCCAAAGGAGAGGTGGCACTCGTGAGAAGTCCTGACCTGGATGCAAGAGTGAGAGGAGCTGACCAAGCTGGATGACAAGAGGGTCACTTGGGAGGAGTGAAGGTTCCCAGGAGGGATGATATCACAGAGCAAGTTCTATTTTCATCAGTACCGGCATTTACGGTATTCACCGTGGAGTGATAGATATGCTACTTTTAAAAATATATATTTATATATCTTTGTTGTGGACCTGTAGAAATAAAACAGTGTTTCAGTGAAACTGAAATAGTCCACATTTTTCCTGGATTTTCTTTTTGTGGATGCTGTTAGCTTTTGTTGCTGTATCTCTTTTGCATATTGTCTTTTTCTATTTTTGAGCCATCAAAGGTCTTAATCACAGTTTACTTTCTATCCGTCCACAAGACTCTCAGTTTGACACAAACCTTCTGCGTGCTTTTTTTTTCCTTTTTGACAAGTTTTGACTAATCTTCATAGTAGACATAATACATCGTGGACAGGCCAGTTTTCTTTTTTTAGGCACCCACTTATTACTCAGACTGTGGTTAGGACTACAAAATCCATTTGGAAAACTTGCTTGACACATGGAGTCATGCCCTTAAGCTACAGACTTAAAGAATGTCAGACTTGCAAGAAATCTGGTGGGATTAGCGAAGGGTGAATCTGCTCAGCCATTGTTTTGGGGGAAATGCTGTAAGATGTGAAGATCCGTACAATGCATTATATGTCATACAACAAGGACTTCCTGTTTTTCACAGGAAAGTAGTTTAAACAGGAAGACTGTGGCTGCTATTTGATGTGGTCCAAATGACAAGAGACCTGCAACATCCACTTCTCAGTGTCTGACCATCAATCTAGCACAGGAATGCCTTATTTACGCCCTTCTGGCTACTTACAAAAAAAATGAAAAACAAGTCACACTCAAACCTTTCTCAGCATTTGTATGGCATGCAAACAATCATCAGTGATCCTCAGAGTTGATGCAAAATCAGTACTAGGTACTAGTCAATGAGGTGCTAGTAATTCTTAATTTCTTAATTTTATGGGTCCATTTTCAAGTTGTATAAAATTTGCATCAACTTGGAATTATTAGTATCTGCTTGATTATGCCAATTCAATACAACTGACATTTGTTTGAAAGAAAACCACCAGGGTTGGATTTCTGGAAAGCCCACAAAGGCCCAGGCCTAGGGCGGCTGCAGCCCAGGGGATGACCTGGACATACAAGAAAGACTGCTATATATGAAAGAGGAGGCCGAAAATGGGGAGCAACACATGGAAAAGGGAACTGCTGCCCAAGGGAGCTGTTCATGAAAGAAAGGAACTGCTGTATATGAACGATACACATTGAATAGGGGGTTGCACATGGCATGGGAGGAACGCTACTGCACAAGAAAGGGGAGATATAACATAGTTGGCCTACTAGGGGAGTGATCTGCAAACTTGGCTCTCCAGCTGGAACTACAAGTCACACAATGCATTTGCCTTTATAAATCATGACTGCGGCTGTCAGACTTCTGCAATGCATTATGAGACTTGTAGTTCCTTAAAGAGAGTCTGAAGCGAGAATAAATCTCGCTTCAGACCTCATAAATAGCAGGGGCATGTGTGCCCCTGCTAAACCGCCGCTATCCCGCGGCTTAACGGGGGTCCCTGATCCCCCAAATCCCCTCGGTGCAGCGGGGGAGCGCTTTCTTTGTACGGGCAGGGCTAACCGCCGCAGCCCTGCCCCACGCGCGTCTGTCAGCGCGTATCTCCGCCTCTCCCCCACCCCTCTTAGTCTTCCTTCACTGAGAGGGGCGGGGAGAGGCGCCGATGTGCCGCTGATAGACGCGACTGGAGGCAGGGCTGCAGCGGTTAGCCCTGCCTCCAGGAGCGACCAAGTCTGCGACCAAGTGTTGCAGTGGGTGGTTTGGGGGTGAAGGGACCCCCGTTTAGCGGCGCGATAGCGGCGGTTTAGCAGGGGCACACGTGCCCCTGCTAACTTTGAGCTCTGAAGCGAGATTTATTCTCGCTTCAGAGTCTCTTTAACAGCTGGAGAGCCAAGTTTGCAGATCAGAGGCCTAGGGGCACAGAAAGTATAAATCCGTCCTTGCAAACAACTTAGTTTGGATTGCCTTTTCATTTTCTTGTGGAGCATCACATTTTTACATTTCAATGTTGCTCTCTTTCTCATATAGACCTTGATTCGCCTAGCATAGATAAAAACCGATACTAACGCCAACAAAGTACCATGCATCGCACAATTATTGTGACCCATGATACATGGGTAATGCACATTGGCCCAGTATGCAATTCACTGTTTCTCCTGAGTTTACTTTTTTATCTTCTGTTTCAAATAACTTTTCAGCTCTCTGTAATTGTAAAAGTACCAAAAAGTAGGTGAAAAAGTACTATGAAAAAGGATTCAGAGTGTTTTCTTGCTTGCTGGTGGTGTAAAAGGTGTGTGATCGATAAGATGTGAAAATATCACCTAGGAGAAAAAAGTGAATTGGATTGGGCCTATTATGTTACTAGTGTAAAGCACGTTACCATTGCAACACTTGCATTACCTATGCACACAAACCTCTTCTCTCTTACACTGCTTTCCGTCCCTCTTCTCTCTCTCTCTGGGCTGATCCAGTTCACCTTTTCTTCTACGTTTTCTCGTAGGAGATAATTTTCACCTTCTGTTTAAAATAAATTTTGCACTCTGCAATTGATAAAGTATCAAAAAGTAGGTTACAAAATTAGTGTATACATTGATCTGAATATTTTCTTGTTTGCTGATGGGTTAAAAGGCATTTTATGGATCAGATGTGAGATGTCACCCAGGAGAAAATTTAGGAGAAAAAATGTACTGTATTTGGATCGGGCCATCAGTCTCATTTCTTTCTCTCTGAGCTCTGTCTCTTTTCTCTTGCTCTCTCCTCTCTTATCTCTATTCTCTGTCAAATGATATCAAAAGTAGCTTTGTGGGCATGACCAAGATACATACAGACATTTCCAAAGCAACGGGAAATGGAGGACATGAAAAAGGTTGAGTTGTGGGGGTCGGGGGTGGGATAGAGAAAGCATTATGTGGACATTCTTAGGTTTACAGTTCATTTATGTTCCTCTCAGTCTGGACTGTGGCATAATGGAGGACATTTATCAAGAGTGTCTGACACAAAATATTAGTAGGTTTTTAGAAATCCATGCAGAACTGTCTCAGACATCCTAAGAAATCACTAAATAGTGCAAATTCCTTCTTAAACTGTCAAGAATAGGAGGAATTAGAAAGGTCTCTCAGGCAGTGCAGAGTGTGAGGGAAATTACTGTTGCTGATGTAACCAACACATCTGCTGTCAGGAGGCTCTGAGGAGGAATTCAGCGGGGGGAGGAGCCCTTCACAAATCATGTCTAGCCTGCACTATCTGTAGAACTGCTATTGAGCACTTCTTAATCTGCATCAGTTTAGGAATGGATTTGCACTTTTCTTAACTGTAGTGCAGCTCTAGAAATCAACGCTAAACTGACACTATTATGCAGGCTTTGGGAAGTTTCTTACTATCATGCAGAACAGTTCCTCTCCTGGTTAGAACAGTTTTAGAATAAAAAAACTGTCGGTAATGCTTTGATAAATCTGGCCCTGTGACATAGTGTGCAGCGATTGTCACTTTGGATTCCTCCTTTCCCGGTAGAAAACAGAGTTTTCTCTCATCCTCCAATGCGTGAAAGGCATCTCTTTTTCTCTCCTCTCCTCTCTCTCTGTCCTCTGTCTTTCTCTGCTCTCTCTCTTTCTCTACTGTCTCTTTTCTCTCTCTCTCTCTCTGCTCTCTCTCTTCTCCCTCTCTCTCTCACACTTTCTTTGCTCTCTGTCTCTTTTCTCTCTCTCTGCTTTCTTTCTTCTCGCTCTTCTCCCTCTCTCTGTTCTCTCTCTCTCTCTTTATGATTTTAGGCTGCTCTTGACTTCATTCCAATATGACAGCACCTACATTTTGGGAAGCTAACAGAGCATTGAAAAGCTATTATGACACTGTAAAAATGTCAGTCATACAGTAAGTGCTTACTAAACAGCATCTACCAGTAATTTATTCTACCTCAACAAAACTGGCACTTGACGTGACTTATTATTCACAGTTTGAAGTAAGATCTAAGGATCTTCCCTTCTCACTCTGCACCTTCTCCTCATTAAAAGCCCACTTTCAGAGTTATTGTTTTAGCCAGTGGCATTACTAAGGTGGTGCGGTAGGTGAAGACCGCACCAGCAGAGGGGGTGACACTAAGGTTCAGGCTAATGGAGAATGGAGTAATGCTAAGTAAATATAGACTTTTTTTTACTACAAAAAAAATATTATTGGTTGTGTTTAGCCTGGTGAGGTTGGAGATTCATGGGGTAAGAGAGGGGGACACCATGAGTTTCCACACCGGGTGACGCCAACCCTAGTGACGCCTCTAGCTTTAGCTCCTGTCAATACTTATCTAGGACAGGTGCGTCAGTCAGTACACATGGGTCCTGCTACATTCAGTCAAATGCTGACAAAATCCTCATACTTAGAAGGGACCTGTAGGGAAAAAAGGGACACATTTGGGTGCTTAGCTCAGGAGAGGGAAGGCTCTGCATCCTCCAGATGCTTTCCCTGTTCACCTCCACCAGCCCCTTCCAGTACTGTCTCTTTGCAGAAACAATCAACAAAGCTTGTCGCCAGCTCACGCATCCACACAAACACCGGCCCGCTCGTTCTTTGGTGAAGTGATCAGGGTCTTGTTCCCCAAGGTCCACATATTTCATCTTGTTTCCTTGCGTTGCTGACAATCTCTTACAAGAGCCAAAATACTCTAATACCAGTTTAATACAAAGTAACGTTGGACCTTGGATTCTATGCTGTGCTGGGACCAAAAAGGCACAATAAATAGCCAAGTACTACATTTCATTTATATACCATTTATTACACTGTGCAGTTTTTGTTATATATGAGAAGACTTTAAAAAAATGCTGTTAATAATTTCTCAATGTGACATTACTAATTAAGCCATTAATGAATGAACCCAAGGATTTCTTGAGTACTCTACAGTGGTGCCTTGGCATTTTCCCCCATTGTGGAGGGGAAGTATGATAGATAGATAATTTGCATATTCAGTTGCAGTGCATTGTGGGAAACCACAGATGTTTGTTTATTTTATGTATTTAAGGATTTATACAGGGAGTAGTGATGGGCGAACACCTGGATGTTCGGGTTCGGGCCGAACAGGCCGAACATGGGCCAGATGTTCGGCATGTTCGGCCCGAACCCCGAACTCAATGCAAGTCAATGGGGACCCGAACATGCCGCAATACGGCCCCCCTATGGGGTCGCAGGCATAAGGGGGGAGCATGCCCCGATCGCGGGGTGGGTCGGAAATTCCCCCCACCCCGTCCGCTAGCGCTCCCCCCTCTGCCCGCTTCCCCATAAAAAAGTTGGCGTAAAGTTAAATATTACCGGTGGTGGCTGCTGCAGTGGCTGGCTGGCAGTGGTGTGAGTGAGGACTAGGAGGAGGAGTCCGAGTATGACGCGTTGAGGCCAGGCAGCGGGCGGTTCAGCGGTAGTACACTTGTGGTACTTCCGCCCTTTCTCTGACCTCACGTCCTCTACGTGATGATGCATACGATGGTACGCGTGACGCGTACCCTCGTATGCGTCATCACGTAGAGGACGTGAGGTCAGAGAAAGGGCGGAAGTACCACAAGGGTGCTACCGCTGAATCGCCCGCTGCCCGGCCTCAACGCGTCATACTCGGACTCCTCCTCCTCATTCACACCACTGCCAGCCAGCCACTGCAGCAGCCACCACCGGTAATATTTAACTTTACGCCAACTTTTTTATGGGGAAGCGGGCAGAGGGGGGAGCGGTAGCGGAGGGGGTGGGGGGAATTTCCGACCCCCCCCCCCGCGATCGGGGCATGCTCCCCCCTTATGCCTGTGACCCCATAGGGGGGCGGTATTCGGCCGAACAGGGGCCCTGTTCGGCCCTGTTCGGCCGGGCATTTAGTAGTTCGGGCGACCCCGAACGGTTTGGCCGAACACCATCAGGTGTTCGGCCGAACTCGAACATCACCCGAACAGGGTGATGTTCTGCAGAACCCGAACAGTGGCGAACACTGTTCGCCCAACACTAACAGGGAGTGCAGAATTATTAGGCAAATGAGTATTTTGACCACATCATCCTCTTTATGCATGTTGTCTTACTCCAAGCTGTATAGGCTCGAAAGCCTACTACCAATTAAGCATATTAGGTGATGTGCATCTCTGTAATAAGAAGGGGTGTGGTCTAGTGACATCAACACCCTATATCAGGTGTGCATAATTATTAGGCAACTTCCTTTTCTTTGGCAAAATGGGTCAAAAGAAGGACTTGACAGGCTCAGAAAAGTGGATGCAGGGATGCAGCACTCTTAAAATTGCAAAGCTTCTGAAGCGTGATCATCGAACAATCAAGCGTTTCATTCAAAATAGTCAACAGGGTTGCAAGAAGCATGTGGAAAAACCAAGGAGCAAAATAACTGAACAAGACACACAAGCTGAAACGTCAAGACTGGGCCAAGAAATATCTCAAGACTGATTTTTCTAAGGTTTTATGGACTGATGAAATGAGAGTGAGTCTTGAAGGGCCAGATGGTTGGATTGGTAAAGGGTAGAGAGCTCCAGTCCGACTCAGACGCCAGCAAGGTGGAGGTGGAGTACTGGTTTGGGCTGGTATCATCAAAGATGAGCTTGTGGGGCCTTTTCGGGTTGAGGATGGAGTCAAGCTCAACTCCCAGTCCTACTGACAGTTTCTGGAAGACACTTTCTTCAAGCAGTGGTACAGGAAGAAGTCTGCAACCTTCAAGAAAAACATGATTTTCATGCAGGACAATGCTCCATCACACGCGTCCAACTACTCCACGAGTGCTAGCTGTGTGTTTGCTCTGATCGCTGCCGCCCGCCGCCAATGCGCCGCTACCCGCCGCGGAAACAGGCCCCCCCCCGCAAACCCCTTGCGCAGCCTGGCCAATTGCCGCCAGGCTGCGCTATGGGGTGGATCGGGACTCCCTGTGACGTCATGACGTCCGTGACGTCGATGATGTCACTCCATTCGTCGCCATGGCGACGGGGGAAGCCCTCAAGGAAATCCCGTTCAGAACGGGATTTCCTTATGGGTAAGCGGCGCCGGCAGCGATCGGAGGGGACGGGCGGACGCCGCGGGGAGGGGGGAAGCATGTAGCTAGCGCTAGGCTAGCTACATGCTAAAAAAAAAAATGCCGAAAAAAAACCTCCCGCGGCTGCGCAGCAGCGGGAATTATACCGCCAGGGGGGTTAAACTGGGGACCCAGCGCTGCAATGTGAGAGCACTACCCACTACGCCACCGTCCCTTGTTAACTTAATGCTGAATTATCTAAAGTACCTTCTGTTTTAAAGTGGACCAAAATTAAAAATACAAGATTTCAGAAATAAAATCTATTTTCTAAATTATAATAATAAATAGCAGCCTTTTTTCAGCTGCATGATGACAAATATAAAATATTTTACATTTATTGGAGGAACCCCTCCCTTCCTTTCAAATTGCCGGGACAAAATCCGGCAAACTGGTGGAGTAGATGGTGTCTGGCAATGGAGGAATTGCTAATGGCTGCCCCCAGTATAACCCTAGTTATGAAAAGAGAAGGGTGAAAAGCATGCACTGAAATGATCATAGGTTTGAAGGAGTGTTTATTTATCTTTGTATGTGTCAGAGTGGTGCAACTAAATATTTTTAATTTAAAAAAAAGTTTGATTTGGGTCTGCTTTAAGAAGACAAATCACACCAAGCATTGCTTTTTAGGCTACGTACCAGACTACATTGGTTATATCCTCCTATTTATTGCCTGTGGAAGTGGGATATATACCGCGAAACGCGTTGCACCTTGTTCGGAGTATGTAAATAAATTTTTTTTTTTGCTTGAAACAGCATTTTTTTGTCTGCTTTGGAGGAGTAAGTCCACCGCTACCTACTTCATTTTATTTATTCTTAAGAAATACTGTTTTACTCTTTTGGTGCCTCTGTACTACTTTTGCTGTTGATTCCACCCCTGTTGGAGGGGAATTCCTCTTTCTTTCCCGATCTACAGAGAGCGACTTCTCAATCCTGAGTGGGGACAGGTCTAATCTCCTCACCTGCCTTCATAGTGGTTACCTGGACGGTAACCCGTGTTTGTGAGTATTATCTTTCTATACTTACCTTTCATACCCATCTCACAGTACATACTACACTATACTGGGCTCTCAGCGTCTTCCTTTATATTTTTAGTAGAAGAGCTTTTCGGTCTCTTTTAGTCCCCTATACTTTCCTAGTAGTTTAGGTCACCCGAGCTGCTTGATTACTTTAGAGAACACTTTAAACACTGTAAAAAGAAGGACTAAATTGGGGGTCTGACTAATAATGAGAGCATAAATACCTCTAGAATAAGGAGACGTGTGGCCCCACGCCGGAAGTTAAGTGATTCGGGGTCAGACAGACAGGAGATCGGCTTTAAAGGGACACTTAGGCCAGGAATAAAAAAATCAGTTTTAATTTCCTGGGGCTTCTACCAGCCCCCTGCAGCCATCCTGTGCCCTCGTAGTTACTCACAGAGCCTCCGGTCCCCCGCCGCCAGCTAGGGCTGGTAGAAGCCCCAGGCAAGTAAATCTGAATTTTTATTCCTGACTTAAGTGTCCCTTTAAGCAAATAAAAATTTCAAGGGGTTATATACTAAAGGGGAGAAGTGACGGTCTCATCATTTGAAATGTTGAATCATGGGCGCCAAACTTTCATTTTAATTGAAATCACCTGCACACGATCGGCTGCTGACAGTTATCACATCTTTAATAAACCACTCCAAAGGTCTGATATCAAGTGTGAAAGACTTTCAATATATATTAATATGAAGAAGAGCTGCGATGAAACGCTGTTTTTTACGGACACCCACGACTCTTGTGTTTTCTTAATCTGCGCGCTTCAAAAAAACTCCCCAGCTACTTTTATCTTCCATCTCACTCCAGAATTAAGTCAGCAAAAACCAAAATGCTCCCACTTCAAAAGTATCACAACTTATCAACCTTCACACAAAATGTCATGTGGTCACAAGAGATCTTTAACACTGTTTACACTAACACTTACAGAGATGAGTCAGATTTTCCTGCCAGCATATAGAAAATGTACCATACCTGCATCTAGGGCTGTGCAGACACCTAAATAAATGCATTTTTGCTCTTAAAGGAAACCTGTGATTAAAAAAGCGCAAGCATTTTTACTTACCTGGGGCTTTGTCCAGCCTCCTGTAGGACAGGACCGCGCATGCCCACTGCCCAGTGGAGCGTGCCTGTGGGACAATGGAGCAGCCTGGAGGATGCTGAGGGAACCCACGGCCTACATTGGACTGGAGGAAAACCCCAGGTAAGTATAAATGCTTGTGCTTTTTTAACCTCAGGTACACTTTAAAGTTAAACTCCACCTCCATGAAAAATACGGTACATTTAATGAAGGACCGTTAAATAATAGAACTTAGTAGTGGCATTCATTTGCTGTAAAGGCTATTAATGTGACCATTGAACCCTGGCAATTCCATGGCACTGTAATATTTGTGACATCAAATATTCTGGACTTAAGAAAATATTTCTTCTTTTCAATATTTAAATAATAGAACTTAGTAGTGGCATTCATTTGCTGTAAAGGCTATTAACGTGACCATTGAACCCTGGCAATTCCATGGCACTGTAATATTTGTGACATCAAATATTCTGGACTTAAGAAAATATTTCTTCTTTTCAATATTTGTATCTATTTAACAGAATAACTAGAAAACACAGCTACATGAACCCCTCCCCCCGGTGCACTGTAAATTAGCATTCCTATATACAGTTTGTTTTCTGTACCAGAACACATTCCTGCACGCAGAGATCTCTGAGGCCATGCTGCAACTGAGAATGACTGGAGACCAGTGTGCCATCCAATCATGTGACACCCCTCAGCACCAATCAGAACAAAGGGAAAGATTGTTACAGTGGAACAAATGTGGTATTCAATCATGTGACATCCTTCAGGCCCAATCAGAAAGTTTGTTAGAGTGGAACAAATTTCCCATAACTTAGGTTTAATGGAAATGGTTAAGAAAATATACAGTAGGTTAGTGATAAAAGAATATTTAACAAATTAAATTGAAAATTCTACCCAGAGTTAGTTATAAGAATAATGAATATTATTATTTAGTCCCAAATCAAATGCAAATTAGTATTAACCCTTGCACTCAAGGCTTGCACTTGCAGCACCGCATAACACACAGCAACAAAAACTGCCAAATACATTTTAATTTAAGAATGCTACAGCATTTTTGGGGAACTAAGAGCCCTATATTTTAATTGGCAGTTTTTGCTGTGTGTTATGTGTTGCTGCTAAATAAAATGCATTCAAAAGTGAGTCGCACCGCATGAATGGGAACAGCAGATAGTACAGTCTATGTACTGTCTGCTGTTCCTGCGATTGCGTTTCCATAAGCGCAATATGGAAACGAGCCCTCAGTTGTCACAACTATATTATAAAAGCAAATTTTCACACTTTACCTATAAAATTAAACCACAGAACAATTTACTTCTCTACGGTTATTCTTTATTTTTTTTTACCTCAAGAGCTATTATTCCTAAATGAAGCCTGGGTCTAAACTTGAGCATTTAAAAAAAATATATATATTTTGTGAACGCTTAACTATTTAAGTTTTTTGTGTAAGGTGTGGTTAGCAGAGCAAACATCATCAAGAGAATTGTGAAACATCAAAAATCTGTTCCAATTGTTTTTCTTATTATTTTCATATTACATTTAGATGGGAGGACAGGGGAAAGCAAACCAAAATCATACTAGTAGGGTAACTGACATCTGACCAGTTGTGTGACTAGAAACCATGGAGGCCTCTTGCAAACATATCATGTGGACTTCTCTCTAGGTCATAACCTTCTCCTACCCCAAGCCCCCCCCCCCTTTCCTGTGAACAACTGTAGCTAAACCTCCCCCCCTTCCTTGCCCACCCCAATTCCCCCCAGATACAACACGTGCAGTCGCCATTTCCTTTCTCAGTAACAAATTGCTGCCACCATATTATCTCCCAGAACATATGTGACCTATATACCTCCCCCAACCACCCTACAAAACAAGTCCCACCCAAGTGTAGATAGTGTAACAGCTCTACCCTCCCTCTTCCACTTTATTACACCCATTAATTGGCAGAGTAGCAGAGCAGAGTTTTAGCAGCATGTGTGTCTTCCTCTGCCAATTAGGGGAGGAAGAGTAGGGCGGTGGGGAGAGGAGGCGCCCCCCCGCCGGCTTCTACACCCAACTATATTTTACCTTAGAGCATGGAAGGGCTTTTTAATTGTAAGGATCTTTGGAGGACAAGTAACAACTTCTCTAGAGCTAAAAAATAGGTAAGAGCAATGCACTGCCAAATGATAACAAATTCTGTTTGTATATTTTATTTTAAGCGGATCTGAACTCAGAACTTCCTCTTTGCTCTAAAAGATAAGCATCCGCATAACAACCTTTAAAGTGAACCAGATAAGGGGGAAAAAAGTTTTTATACATACCCAGGGCTTCCTCCAGCCCCTTGCTCCCACACCGCCGTCCTCCGCTGCTAGTAGCTCTGGTACCAGTCTAGTAACTTCCTCCAGTCAAAGCCGCTGGAGAGATAAGTAGAGAGTGCACTTCCTCTTGCGCAGACTGACTGCGACTGGAGGAAGTTACAGGACCCTGGGAGCTGCAGGCAGCGGAGGACGGAGGCTCTCTGTGCGCATGGAGCTGGAGGAAGCCCCTGGTGTATAAAAAATGTTTTTCCCCATCTCTGGTTTCCGTTAAAGAAAACACAGCTGATACAAATCCTGAACTAAATCTGCTGTGTCTACTTCCTGCTTTCATTGAAGCAGACATATTGTTAACATCCTGCGTTTACAAATTAGCTGCTCTGCCATGGCAGAAGAGATTCCTGAGCTGACACAGCTGAAAAAATCAAATTATGGTGGTGATTAGTCACAGATAAGGGGGAATTAGATAGGATAAACTCTCTAAATACATACAGGGTGCATTTCTCTATATTTTTCTTCTGTCCCGTGCAAGAGGTCCACTTTAATGTTTTTTAAGGTCTATCTGTAGAACAGTTTCTGGTTTCTGGTACACCACTGCTCTCTATGTGACCTAGCCCTGGTGTTCCAAAGCACTGATCCAGAGTATTTCCATCACAATATTATGTAGGAACGGTAGTTTAAATAAGCCGTGTAATGTCATCTGTGTACATTGATTCATTGATGGATGCTTCACACAGAACTCATTCTTGTGCTGGGATGTGAGAATGGGTAATAAAGCAAAACATTGTACATAAATAAGTAACATAGATGTGTTCCGTTGCATAACATCAATCAGCCAACTCCTATTTTCATTTCAAGTAGGAAGATAGATGGGAACACTGTGCAAACCTCTCCTCTTCGTGTTCCCGTTTGATGTTTCAGATTGGTAAACCTTACAGACCTGAAAAAAAATTACATGTTCTAATAATTTTGGTTCAATGACTCAAAAACATATTAAATCAGTCCAGAGAGCTATTATTTGCCATGATTAAAATAAATGGATATGAAGATTAGAACAGTTAAGACGCAAAGCCATTTCCACATGAAAGAAACTCCACTTTCTGCTCTAAGTTACATTCATTCTTCATGCTATTTGGAATCGTTCAACCTTTAAAAAAACATTTCCTCAAAAGACTAAAAAGTTTTTTCAGTTTTTTTTTTCAGAACACAAACTGGAAATGATTGCTTATCTGTGAAATCTGCAAAATGATGTTCATGTTTGCAAAACGTTATTCAGCTTTTAAAGACCAGCACCCTATAATGAACAGAGTGCTGTACCATGGTCATACGTAACATGGATGAAGCCAATCTTGAATTCCATTGATCATCTTAGTGTCATGGCCTTCACCAACTATTGGCCATACTCAGATCACATTTCTGGTTTACAGGGCCCTCAACAACAGACTCTTGTGGAGGAATGTATTCTATTGACTAAATGGACACAAAGCAGGCGTGAGACAGAATTGTGCCCACTGACTGCCAAAGGATGCTGTGTTTAGAACATCAGAAAAAACAGCGACAGCCTCCTCTTTAGTGAGTTTGCCTATCTCATCCTCACCCACCACCATCAACTCCATTGTTTGGTGATGAGTCTGACTGGAGTTCTCCTTTAAAAGAAATCTAAAGCCTAAAAAAAAACACATTTTAACTTACATGGGGCTTGTTGCAGCTTCCTGCAGTCATCCTGTGCCCATGCCGTCCTTCTGAGACCCTCCAGTCAGCATCAGCTACCCCCCTCAAATGGTTCTGTACATGCATAGTAGTGATTTCCCCATACTGTGCATATGCAGAATGCTGCATGGCATGGGGCTGTACTAGAGCAGTAGCCTGAGACTGGCCACGACCGGCCAGTTTTGAGGAGGTCGCCGCTGCTAACTGGAGGGTCCCAGAAGGACGGCACGGGCACAGGATGACTTCAGGGGGTTGCAACAAGCCCCAGGTAAGTTAAGCTACTTTTTTTGCCAAGCTTGAGTATCCCTTTAAGCAGCTAATACATTCATCAGTGCACTCATTTTAGACCTAATTTGTAGGAATAAGGGAAAAGGCCTTTGATGTTATCATGAAAAGATTGTAGAATTTACGATAGTTCCACAAATCTTTGTGGAAACTTTTTTAAGAATCACATTGAAGTAAATGGTGCTAGCTTTAGTGGTAAATAGCAACGCTCCCATACATGCTAAAATTGCTAATATATTTCAAAAAGACCTTGCAGTTTTTGAGAAAAATTGATTATCGAGTTACAATAGAATTTTGAATATGCTTAAATGACAGATGGATAAAAGAAGGAGAAAAAAGTAAATAAAATGTACATATTCCTGCAGGAACGGCAGTGGGTTTCCTGCCGAGGTTGTCCGTGGGTCGCACAGACAACCCTGGAGCAAAAGTGGCAATGTTTGTGCCCAGGGATCATTTTACAACCGCAGTACTGCTGTATAAGGTGATTGGTAATTCTAGCATGTATGCAGGGCTTTGCTAAAGTCAGTAGCTTGCAATTTTCACCCCAAAATCTGGTGATGCGGAAATGTGTAGAAGCAAATTTTTTCGCGTTATTTTGTAAAAAAGTTTGGTAAGCAAAAATATGCCAATTTGCCATGAGATCGAATTTAGTGTGTAGACAGCTGTACCGCGATGTTGTTTAGCAGTCCGCCACAGCAGATCACGAAACAATGAGCATTGAATAAACACATTATACTCATAGGGGAGCAAAAACTAGAATACCTCTCAGCACCTAAAAGTGCCTAAATTTAGGTATGACCGGCTGGTCTATTCCTAATGTTAGGCCCAGTGCACACTGAGCGGTTTTTGATGCGATCTGCCGGCCGCATCCGCCTGTCAAACCGCTCGGTTAATGTATCTCAATGGGATGGTACACACCAGCGGTTTGAGGTTTTTAGCAAACTGCAAACGTGCCTCCTGCTGCACGTTTGCGGTTTGCAGAAGCGTTTCTGCCTCAATGTAAAGGATAGGAAAAACGCAAACCACTCTGAAAAACGCTACTTCAGATCTGCTAGCGGTTTTGGTGTGCACTGGGCCATACTAATCATTTTCTGATTCAAATTGAATTGTTCAAAATTTGATGTTTTTTCATTGTGAACTTTTACATTTTTGCCATATTTGTATCACTGTTTCCTTTTTTACTTAAAGAGAACCAGAGACGAAGCACCCTCATCTATTTTATTACATTTATCAGTGGGAACATGACAGTAAACACCTACCCTGCTTTTAGTTTCATTCTTATCTGCTTAATTAGTCTATTAGCAGCTGTGATAAGAATCGCCGACTGGCTCAGTCTAGGTTTGACCTGGAATCATTATAGCTGAGTCACTCTTCTGTGGAGTCTTTTCAAGCCCAAGCCTGCCACCTCCTGGCTCAGATTTCCTGCTTTGCATACTGAGAGCTGTGATGACATGGGAGGGGCTGCTGCTGCTGAGATAGAATCTCTGAAACAGACACGTGTGGTTGATGTGTGATCTATGTGCTCTGTGTGCACTCTGTCTGCATAGATACTGATGATGACTGCAGTTTCATTCCTATGAGAGAGACTTCCTACAGGCAGCTGCACATCATACCAAAATGAAAGCACACAGATGAAAGGCTGCAGCAGCCTAGTCTCATATAGCCTAGACAGCACATCCAGAACAACTCATAACCCGGAAGGAGAAGGGATTTGAGGCGGCGGCCATATTTGATTTTTCCTGGAGCAATAATGGATAAAAAAAACTAAAAAAGGCACACCAGAGCGGCAAAATTATCAGGTAGAGCATTTATTCTTTACAAGCTATCGACTGATATGTTTATTTTGTTTGAAACGTTCATCTCTGGTTCCCTTTAAAGCTCTTTAATAAGGAGATATTTGAAACAAAAAAATGTAATTAATAAAAGATCCTATTTTTTACAATATTGCTTTATGAATTATTTATTATTTCCTTACATTTTCCTTACCTTGATCTACTGTACATTCGAAAATCTGTGACAAGTGGTGACGTATTTAGTGCTGGCAGGTACATCTCTGTGGAATGTATAGCTAAACTGCCTAGGCTGTGGCATCACTGAAAGGGGAGGGCTACATACCAATAAACAACAATACATACAGTAGATATAAAGAGCATTTCTGGTGCTGAAACCAGATTAATTAATGTTAAAGTAGGTATCCTGAATAAATGACTACATTCTACTAAGTCTCACTACGGTACCTCTTTAAGCTCTAGACTGTCCCTCCTTCTCTCTCTGAAGACACTGTGGACAGAAAACAGATTCTCTCAAATGTTATTATTACACTATTTTTCAAAAAGAACAGAAGGCATAGGGGACAAAGTGGGAGTCTGGTCTCGTTGTGCTCCTAGGAGTCTGACTTTGCGTCATAGTACGAACAGCTAGCCTGCTACTCGCTGCCAGGTGTCTTGTCTAAACCCAGCTCTCTGATCATCGGTCCTGGTCAGCTTGTCATTCTACGCAGAGCACACACTTTTTTTTCCTTTGCATTTCATTTATTTTCAAGATTTTTTGGCTTCTACTGGCTGCAGAGTTTCATAAAGATCCAAACAGCTCATAAATCTCTGGAGGATCATAACCTGCTATTACTGCCAGTTGTTCATACACCTTTCCAACCAGATTCTTGTTCTGCACAGTCAGTTTAGTTGTGACATAATGCAAATCAACATTTTTTTCCATACAAACTTTTCTACATTAGGGAGGTTTTCCACTTTACAGAAATAGCAGGCCCTGGACTCAAATCACCCTCAGTATACCAACACAGAGACACTGGCCAGGAATCAAGGCTTCACATATCACTTGCAACAGATCTGCATAGCTAACTAGGATGAAAAAAAGACATGTTGCAGTTCCATGTTCATTCACATACTCTGAAGTAGGAATGAGTGAGTGAGAACCGTAAGCTGGATCTTGTGTCAAATAGGGCCTTTCTTGTTTATAGAACTTTTTGGCGACAAAGGCCAAGTAATTAGCAATGCGGTCCTAATTTTGCCGAACAAGCACTGGTAAAAGCGAGGGATGCTAACTAGTGGCGTATCTAGAGGGGTACAGGCATGACTCGTGCCATGGGTGCCATGCCTGCCCTCTGCTGCACCACCATACCTGCTCCTGTGCTGCACTGCCATGGCGGCCCCCATGCCTCCCAGTCACTGCCATGGTCTCCCCTTCACTCAGGCCGCAGATCAGATTAATGCTGTGTTATCTGGGGAACATGGCTACTTACTTTATGTATATTGGGCTGTTTGTTTATTTCATGTTGACGCACATGGCTATTTAATTTATTTATCATGAGGCACCTGGCTACTTGATTATTTTATCTGGAAGCTTGTAACTACCTTATATTTTTTTGGGGGGAAAACATGTGACAAGTTGATAAATTATCTGGAGGCATGTGACTACTTGATTTTTTTGGTCTGGAGCCATAGACATATTTTATTATTTTATTTGGAATCATATGACTATTTTTTTCTGCACATGGCTACTTATTCCTAATATCTAGGGGCCATGGCTTCTAGATTCATGTATCCAGGGACATATTAAACTCTGGTATCTAGGGACAACACAGTAGTGCGGAACAAATGAATAGGTCTTCTTGCTGCGCTTTGTCACGTTATCATCTGTGATCCAGCAACCGGTCTTTTTAACGTCAGCTTGCTCACAGTCTTTCAAGCCATCAGATGCGACTATCCCCCGGTGGTAACTGGAGCAAGTTAGAGGGGACCGTGGGGCTGAATCGTCACAATCGGTTCCGCAATAAGCATGCCCAATCGACAATTTGACCGATTTTGGATAATCTGGGAAATCTTGGATCGACGTGGGCGACAGAGGCGGTGTTAAAAGTACAATTTCCAAAATATTTAATGTCGAACTCGATCAGGAATCAGCCTGCAGTGTATGGGCAGCCAACAGATCTCTCTCAGATCAAATTTGATCAGAGAGCGAAATGTCTCTTGGGCGATCTGCCCATCATCTGTAGATGTACAGGCAACTTTAGGGTACATACTGTGTAGGGCTGTTCAGAGTAGGATTTTGTATATGCATAAGTGCTTAGGTAAGCATTATTTTTGTTACAGTAGGTAGACAGGCTTGTCAACTCGGTTACTCCAGAAGGCTAGGTACACACAGAGCAGAAAAGTTAGCGTTGTGGAAAACGATGCGTTTTTGCCACTAATGGAAGTCTATGTGCCGCAGGAAAAAATGTATATAAAAAATGCATATGCGTTTTGTATGCTTGTGTTTTTGAGAATGCAGGTTTTGTTGCATAATATCCAAAAACGCATAAAAAACGCACATAATGAAAGTCAATGGGAACACAATGGTATGCGTTTTTCATGCATTTTCCATGCGTTTTTATGTTTGTTCCCCCCAAAAAATAGTTTTTGCGATGATATAAAAACGCATGGAAAACACATACAAAACGCATATGCGTACTGTACATCCATCGAGTTTAACAAGAAAAATCGAGTTTAACCAGATAACTTGTACTAAACATACAATTTATTATCTCATAAGGTTTTTTTTTTGCTTCTGGTTTGCTTTAATTACATTAGTAACAGTAGTGTTGTACCATGTTAGCCATCAGTTAAAGCAAGAAGTTTTGAATAAGGATGATACAATTTATTGGCTAACTTAAAGGAGTTCTGTGGGGGGATTCTTAGGAGAAAAACAGACACTTACCTTGGGCTTCTATCAGCCTTCTGCAGCGGTAATGTCCCACGCCGTCCTCCTCCCATCTGCCGTTCTCCGCCGCCGGCCCCGGTCTAGCGCGGCATGGGATCCAACTGCGGCTGCGCTACAGTGGCCGCGCACCCGCTCGCTTCCGCCTGCGTCATCGGAAGCTTACTGCGCAAGCGCAGTACAAGAAACTGTTGTACTGCGCCTGCGCAGTAAGCCTCAGATGACGCGAGCGGAGGAGCGGCGGCGCGCATTAGTCGTCTGTGTGACAGACGAATAATAGCCCGGTGCCGGCTGCGGGGAACGGCGGATCGGAGGAGGACGGCGTGGGATATTACCGCTGAAGGGGGCTGATAGAAGCCCCAGGTAAGTGGCAGTTTTTCTCCTCAGAAACCCCCACAGAACCCCTTTAAAAGAATAAGAGTAAGCTTTCGGCTATGCAGCCTTCAAACAGGATTGAGTCTGACAAAGGCTGCACAGCCAAAAGCGTGCCCTTTTTTTGAGTTAGCCTATAAATGGTATTATCCTGATATAAATGTATCCTCCTTCTTGCTTTTAACTACACTATAATCCTTCTTGGCATTTGACAGAAATACTTTAACATAATCTTCTAGGGAGGCAGATTCAGAAGGCAGCAATCGCTGATATTTGAGGGAGTTGGCTCTATTTGTACATTTGTGTGTGGTTGTTTAAATAATCAGCAGCACCCGGACTGAAGTGATTGAAACCATTTGTGTCCATGTGTTACTCTCTTTTATTTTCCTGTGTGAAAATGTTGTCTGAATGAGGCCCACGGTCTCCAAGTACAATGACTCACTTACCACAACTATGTGCAGAGATCCCCCTTCAAGCGCTCTTGCGTATGGGCAGTGTTAAGCAAAGTCAAAGTTGAATGTCTATGTTTTCCAGTCTATAAACCGAAGGAAAAATAGGAGACCACATGGCTATCGTATCAGGAGGCTGTGTCACTCTGCCGCTATTGACTTGTCTGCTTACTCAGGTGTCTGCATATTGCTATGGGAAAATATTCCTTTCAATGAGAGATCACACAAAAATGTCTGGGGAGAGATGACTCTGCAGGCATTGTTCACATCGTGTAAAGGAAAGCCAATGCTGGAATCATTCCACAAGTCATAAAAATAGCTCAGTGACTATTCAGAGATGCAAAAGTGACATAGCACAAAATAAACTGAAAAAGGGGTTTTGATCACTCTATAATTGTATAAGTGATACAGCAGAGTCCCTAGTATCCGCCACCAGCAGGGATCACCTGATGCCGCATACATGTGCTTGCTGGCTGCTTGAGCAACTGGTCAAAAAAGCACAAACCTCCCCCCCTAAATACTTACTTACAGTGATGATGGTAATCAGCTAATTACAATTACGCTAAATTATGCGTAAATCTCTGCATTTACACATATATGTCATTACGAATTGTCAATTCAATTGACTTTGTATGAGCATTCATAATTCGTAAGCGTAATTTACGCATAATTTTATGCCGATTTTGCTACCAAAATGAGTCGGTACAAAAATAATTCTAAAAGACCTTGTAGTTTTTCAAATAATCTATTTTGAAAATGCAAAGAAAAATGGGTTTTAAAGAAAAAAATTACAGTTTAAATACACTTTTCTTTGTATATTTAAAATAGATTTTCTCAAAAACTACAAAGTCTTTTTGAAACATTATTTTTTTTTACTTGTACCCGCTTTCCTCCTTAACATATATAGCAATTTTGGTAGCAGTAGCATGTATAGCGACATGTATAGCGGCTTTATTAACACAAAATTACGCTTAAATTCATGCATAATTACGAATGCCGATGCTTTTCCCTGAAATTTTGCATTACGATTACGATACATAAATGCGAATTACGATGCGTAATTACGCATAGGCATCATTTCTGCTCATCCTACTTACTTAACCTACAGTCTTGATGAAGCCTTCCTGTTGCTCCTAGCGGTTTTCTGGCATCCTCTGTGCACAGCTGACCCGCATCGGGTCACGTGACACGCCGGGAGCTGAGCATGGATGCCGCAAGCCGCTGGGAGCCCTTTAGCAACAACAGCCAACAGGAAAGCTACAAGATGCCGCTGGAGGCACAGTAAGTATTTGAATGCCAGCAAACACCCTTGAAACCCCAAAACAAAGTCCCTGTTATCCCCTCAGGCATGCCAGTTAGTTGAGACTTCAGGTTGCCTGAGTTCCAGGTAATGGGGACTTAGCTGCAGTAAAGGATATATCCTTTCTTTAATGGTGTAGCAATAGGGGATGCAGAGATTGTGGCTGCACCAGGGCCCCTAGACCCCCTATATGTGTTTTGAATAGTGGTAACCATCAACAGCCCAGTCCTCTATTTCCACCTCTCTCACACAGTGGCAGTCCTCAGAACAGGGGCGTAACAATAGACACTGCAGGGTATGCAGCCTCAGGGGGGCCCAGAAGCCACAGGGGGCCCATTCCTGAGAGACTGACAACTAAGGTCAAGGAGGGAAAAAAATGTCTGCTCTTTGCACAGTTGTTCTAATGACTGCATCTGCTCAGCTACTGATAAGGAATCATACAATGTTTTGCAGACAAAGATTTGTAGACAGTCCCTATTCAGTTTTGAGCAGGGTCTTGTGCACAGCCTTCTCTACCCCTCCCCAACTGCTGTGTCCTTTAGTGATACTTGAGAAGACTGGGCATGGAGAGAAGGCGGGAGGGGGCCCCCATCCAAAGTTTTGCAGGGGAGCCCCATGATTTCTAGTTACGCCCCTGCCTCAGAAGCTGTTTTTGGTGTATATTGTGCGATGATTATAAATACAGTGCTGGGGAGTAAGGGGGGGGGGGAGGGGGGAGTTAGTGTTAAATGTTTACTTTTGCGCTGGGCCCCATGGCCCTATATCTACACCACTGTTCCTTCTGGAAGGATATCTGGCGTTAATTTAAACTCCAAAATCCTGTAGTTGCTCTCCCATCTACACGCCTGCCTGTTCTACCCTGACCTTGACCCTATTCCTAACTTAGGCGTGATCTGAACTCAACCCTTACCCCCCCCCCTTCTTGTGGAGGAGTTTAGGTCCTCTTTAATTGTTTATGGCCAGCACGGCAAATACAGCAGAGTCTTATAATGGTATGCATCTGCTGTAAGCTCCAAGCAGCAGGGGACGGAGGTGGGTGGGCTTGCTCTATATGCTATAGTCTTTAGGCTGTCTATCTAGGGAAATACTACTCTCCTTGCAAATGCAGAATTTTGTAATTGCTGCACCTCGGATCACTACAGACTTTCACTTTAAGTACACCTGAAGCATTGTAAAGAAATGATAGACTTACCTCAGTAGAAGGAGGCCTCTGGATGGGGTCCAGAGACTTCCCTGATCCTCTTACAGCCCACTGCTCCAGTATAGGGTCCCTCTATACTTATTTGACTTATGCCAGTAGAATACAGCTGTGTTTCTGGATGTGGACGAGTGTATCCTGACTGGACATGTGCAAGAAAGTTCAGTGCATGACCCACAGCATGGTGTGAGTAGTGTGTAGTGTAGTGTATTTTAGGCACACACACACACTAGTGACCAAAGCTTTTCAGGCACTTTTATTGACCTGTGGATTTGGGCCAAGACCCTTGAAACATGTCTATTGTGCATGAATAAAAATACCATTCCATTAATTATTGATATGTACTTCTGAGAAGGTAAGACGTTGTCACGTTACACTTCTCAGTAATATAACAGCCCATACAGGTCAATCCTCTAGGCGCCTCCACCAGTGTTTTTAGTATAGTCCATACCCCTAGGGGTTCATAGCCACAAGGACCTTGCTTTCCACACAACTATCAAAGGAGAGCAACCAACCAGCATTTGCACCAACAGACCTGGGACACCGATCAGGGACGGTTCTATTCCCACAGGCTCAAACAGTGGTTGCAAGTTTTTGCAACCTACCCTTGTGAGTATATTACTTATACACCTTCTTTTATATACCAACTTGCTTAAAGATACTGCACCATTGGGCTCCTGGTCTCTCTTATTCTACAGATACTTGGAGATTACGGTTAACCATCAAGGATAAATTCTTTCCTCTTTCTACTCAGAGCCTGGCACCTTTTCTGACCCCCATTTCCCATCTTACCTTACCAAAATTAGCTAGATGGCCAGCAGAGGGAGTGAAATTTGCTATGTTGCCAAGGGCCCCATTTCACATTAATCCTTCTGTGGTTCTACTGGACATGCATGGACCCTACTCCCACATGCCCAATTGGAAAGCACCAGGAATGGCTTTGGAAGACACTTATTTGACTGTCAAATAAGTTTAGAGGGACCAGTCAAGATGATCTACTAGGTTGATCGCTGACCAAAGCACAAGCCTCAACTTGGCCGAGAGCTGTCCAGCATATATAGAAGGCTTAAGACAGATAAGAATCATGAGATGACAAATCAGGAGAGAAATTGTATGGGAAAAGTTTTAGGAATTCCTAGTCAGCTCATGGTGACCCAGAACCCAGAAGGTATAAAGGTAAAGGGCTTAAAGAAACAAAAAATCCCTCTGTTAAAGGAAATGTTAAATGTAATTTTTACTTCTTAACAACTTCTTAACAGAAGATATTTGAGATAATTCTGCTGTAAGTGAGCAACTGTGGTTTCCCATGATGTATCACTCTCAAATATGCAAATCTGTTTTGTGAATCAATCCCCTTCTTCCCTTTATCTACGCAAATGCTTTGAAGCCTCCATTAAGCTAAAAGTACTAAAAAGAAGTTAAGAAAAGTAATATAATAGTAATATTATAATAATAATAACAAAATACGCTAAGAAATGTAAAATACTAATACAATAAATAATAACATAACCATATAATAAAATACTGATAATGTAATAATAAAATACGTTAATGAGGAACAATTTTAAAAACCTGAAAAAGTTTTTATAGATAAGGTAAGAAATAAGATACAGAGAGATTATTCACTGGGTACATTTTGTGAATCACCCCCGTATGGGTTTAAATAATGCAGTCAAAAAAAACAACTACTATGGATGCAAAAGTGACATTCTTATAAGAATAACATGCATTTTCCCTCAACACACATATGAAGAGTAAGCACTGGGGTGCAGACTGATGATGTCATCACTCCATGCCTAGAGATCATGTCACATGGGAACCCAAACCTAGTAAGTTGAACAGCTGATTAGTCCCAGTGAGACAGTCTGTGAGTCCGACCAGCCACCACAGACACATGGAGTAAGCTGAGAAGCCCGGCTTCCAATGGTCAGGGATTCATTAGTATGTTTGGATACACTGTAACATACACTAGTGTCACAGAAGCGGTTTCCTCCCTCCCCCTCCTATACTGATTTATTTCTTGCAAAAGCATTTCCTTATGCCGTATATTATGCTGAAACATCTGCACTGTGTGATGTATTACAGGTGAAAAAAAATGAGAAGAAAAAAAAAACAATCTACAACAGACATTAAATTAACAACCTGTTGACAGCCTGGAAGAAATATTTCACATAAGACTTTCATGACCATTGTACAGCTCATGTCACCAGCGCTCCAGTCACAGGGCAATAAAGCTCACGTTGTCGGCAACAAGAATATTTCTTATGCATTACAACAGCCAGTACGAAACATACGAGAGTTGAATTGCAAAGTAATCTGCCCTTTAACATTGCCACAATCAGTCCCCATTGTTAATTTAATGTGTGGAACATGAGATCTACAAAGTTGGCTAATATTGCCACCTTAAGGTGCCCCCATACGTGGTACAATTTTTTCATTTTTTTTTAATTAGATAATTTTGTTTGATTATTCCGTTAGATCGAATATAAAGATTTTTCCACCATGTCCAATCAGATTTTTATAGAAAAAAACGGGATAATCGTTAATTTTTATAGATAAAAAAAGGATTCTTTTCTACTTTCATTCGATTCGATCATTTTGGTCAAATAAACGGGAAAATCGAACGTTTTTATTGTACCGTGTATGGGTACCATAAGTGTAATTTCCTCCATGATTTAAAATAACCCATCACATATATATTCATTTGCAAATAATACTGATCTCTCATTTTTGCTGTACTTGTTCTTGTTGTAACAGTGCAGATTTAAAGAGGAACTTTAACCAAGAATTGAACTTCATTCCGATCAGTAGTTGATACCCCCTTTCCCACGAGAAATCTTTACTTTTTCTCAAATAGATCATTATAGGTGTCTGTGGGCCATATGCAATTCCCTTTCTCACCTGAGTTTTCTCCTAGGAGATAATTTTTCATCTTCGATTTAAAATAGTTTTCCAGTACTTTCTAAATAAAAAAGTACCAAAAAGTAGGTGAAAAAGTACTACCAAAATTATTCTGAGTATTTTCTCGCTTTTTGGGGGCTTAAAAAGCATTTTATTGACAAGTTTAAAAATATCTCCTAGGAGAAAACTCCTAGGTGAAAAAGTGAATTGCATATGGGCCTGTATGGCTGATATTGTGGTGAAACCCCTCCCACAGTGTTATGTCATGACCATGGTCCTGACAATTTGCAGCCTGTGAACCTCGTTGCATTGTGGGAAATAACGACTTTTTCCAACTGCCAAGCAAGCAATATCTCCCTCTGTGCATGGATCTCTCACTAGCGAACATTCCATATAGATTAGTTGGCAGAACTAAAGATGTGTCACCACCAGTGATACATTTCCCAATGTAAATCAGGGAGAGGAAAGATTTTACAATGGGCAAACACCGACTAAATAATCTGTAAATTAATATTGTAAAAAATAAGCAATTTTATTCATTATGTTATTTTCACTACAGTTCCACTTTAACTACCTTGGGTTCGCCTAACGCCGATGGGCGTGGCGCGCCCGGCGTCAAGTCCTGGGGCTGCAGTTTCCCAGGGAATGGCCGCGCGCATGCGTGATCGTTCCCTGCCACTTCACGGAACGGAGTTTCATGATTAGCCTGCTAGCTGCCGATCGCGGCTGGCAGGCTGTTTGTAAAGCAAGAGAGAGCCTCGTAGAGGCTTAAAAAAACATTAAAAAAAAAAACGACCACAGATCGGACACCTCAGGCGGCATGTCCCCTTAGGGACAAAAAAAAGGGGTGAGTCCGATCGCTGGGCTCCATAGCTGGGCTGTGCAAGAGGCTGAAAAGCCTGCACAGCCCAGCTTAACAAAAAAGAGGCTGGTCGTTAGGGGGGGTTAACACTGCGGTCGTCAAGTGGTTAAAGTGGACCTGAACTATTGCATAGGACAGAAGGAAAACATAGAGAAATGCACTCTGTACGTATTTTGAGAGTTTAGCCTGTTTAATTCCCCCTCATTTGTGTCTACTCACAAGTTGTAATTTGATCTCTTCCCTGTGTCACATGACTGCCATGGCAGATAAGCTCATTTGAAAGCACAGGATGTTAACAATATGTCTGCTTCTATGAATCAGGAAGTAGAAACAGTTCAGATTTATTTTAGGAATTCTATCAGCTGTCACAAAAAATGTTTTTTTTGGTTAAAGGGAACCAGAGGCCCCAGAAAAAAGCTTTTATACATACCCGGGGCTTCCTCCAGCCCCATACGCACGAATCGCTCCCACGCCGCCGTCCTCCGCTTCCTGTATCCGGCGGTACCGGGTCCCGTAGTTTCGGCCAGTCGGCGGCAGGACGCGGCCAATTGCCTGCATCACAGGGGCTCCTGGCATACACTTGCGCGTGCAGCTGCATACTGAGCAGCCGCACATGTAAGGGTATGGAGGGAGCACCTGCTCATGCGGACCCGGTACCGCCAATACAGGAAGCTGTGGACGGCGGCGTGGGAGCGATCCGTGCGTATGGGGCTTGAAGAAGCCCCAGGTATGTATAAAAGCTTTTTCTGTTTGTTTTTTTTTAGTTCCTCTCTGGTTCCCTTTAAAGGTTATTATTCTGTTGAGTATCTTGTAGAGCAGAGAGGAGTTCTGAGTTCAGGTCCATTAATGACACCTTCAGTCTATCATATTAGCTATCAATATTGGTCTGTTTTCTCTCCTCTAAAAGGGATTCCCCCTCAGAAAAGATAGAGTTAAGTCCCCAAATAAGCTGTCTTATCTCCTACCTGAGCTCAGTGCTGATTACAAACCTCTCTGTGAGCTACTGACAGCTGACAGATTGTCTGCTCCCTTTACTGCAGAAAGCCAGAGAGTCTGCTATCAGAGTTGGGCTCAGGCAGAAGATAAAACAGCTTCTTTAGGGGCTTAAAGCTGCATATACTTTTTTTTATTTCTGTAAATGTTTGAGATATATGTGTGTGAAAGGGATAAGTTTAATGCACATAATGTTATATATGTATGGTGTGGGTGGAGAAAATACACCTGGGCAACATTTGTACTGTAGGATAATATATATATATATATACACAGTATATATATATACACAGTATATATATATATATATATATATATATACATATATATATATATATATATATATATATATATATATATATATATATATATGTGTGTGTGTGCTGCTCTCCAACCTCTTTGGCATGTACACTCAACAATCATATTATGGGTCTGTTTCCACTATGAAACGCAAATGAAAACCGCACACTGTTTGTGTGCATATTTTATATGTGTTTTTGTGTGCGCTTTCAGACTCCATTTAATTAAACTGAATTTGAAAGCACACAAGACAAGTACTGCTATGGCCCATTCACACGTGGGCACTTTTCTCCCACGATTCGTGCTTTGCTGATTACCTTGTCTTGAGATACAGATCTTCTCCACTACTTTCTATTGGGTACCTCAGGGCTCTGTCCTTTGACCTCTTTTCTTCTCTATCTATATCCATGGTCTCAAAAATTAACTCTTTCTAAAGCTGGCCACTAACGGTCCAATTTCTAGCAAAAAATCGTTCGAGCGATCAGAAATTCTGATCGGATTGGTTGTAAATAATCTCCACTGGTGGACAAAATCGATTATGAACGAGTGAAAAAAATGTCGCCCGAATGAATTTTCGTCGAATGAAAATTTCGATTTTCTTGGTGGCCGTGATAGATAGGAAGCAATGATTGGTTAGTTGATGGTAGTGTTGGGCGAACAGTGTTCGCCACTGTTCGGGTTCTGCAGAACATCACCCTGTTCGGGTGATGTTCGAGTTCGGCCGAACACCTGACGGTGCTCGGCCAAACCGTTCGGCCATATGGCCGAACTAAGAGCGCATGGCCGAACGTTCCCCGAACGTTCGGCTAGCGCTGTGATTGGCCGAACGGGTCACGTGGTTCGGACCCGAACGCGCTCTGATTGGCCGAACTGTCACGTGGTTCGGGTAAATAAATACCCGAACCACGTCATATCTCCGCCATTTGTCTGTGGGTTTAGCTTTGGGTAGGCAGGCAGGGTAGTTCGCGCTCCAGCCACGCTAGCCAGGGTCCCCCCCAGTCATTGTGTGTCGCTGCTGGGAATAGTAGTACACCGCTCGCTCAGCATTCTGTTTACTGCCACTCTGTGTACCTCGCTCAGCCACACTATATAGCATTCTGTTTACTGCCACTCTGTGTCTGCTGGGAATAGTAGTACACCGCTTGCACAGCCACACTATATAGCATTCTGTTTACTGCCACTCTGTGTACCTCGCTCAGCCACACTATATAGCATTCTGTTTACTGCCACTCTGTGTCTGCTGGGAATAGTGGTACACCGCTCGCTCAGCCACACTATATAGCATTCTGTTCACTGTTCTGTGTCTGCTTGGAATAGTGGTACACCGCTCGTTCAGCCACACTATATAGCATTCTGTGTACTGTTCTGTGTCTGCTGGGAACAGTAGTACACCGCTCGTTCAGCCACACTATATAGCATTCTGTGTACTGTTCTGTGTCTGCTGGGAACAGTAGTACACCGCTCGCTCAGCCACACTATATAGCATTCTGTTCACTGTTCTGTGTCTGCTGGGAATAGTGGTACACCGCTCGCTCAGCCACACTATATAGCATTCTGTTCACTGTTCTGTGTCTGCTGGGAATAGTGGTACACCGCTCGCTCAGCCACACTATATAGCATTCTGTTTACTGTTCTGTGTCTGCTGGGAATAGTGGTACACCGCTCGCTCATCCACACTATATAGCATTCTGTTCACTGTTCTGTGTCTGCTGGGAATAGTGGTACACCGCTCGCTCAGCCACACTATATAGCATTCTGTTCACTGTTCTGTGTCTGCTGGGAATAGTGGTACACCGCTCGCTCAGCCACACTATATAGCATTCTGTTTACTGCCACTCTGTGTACCTCGCTCAGCCACACTATATAGCATTCTGTTTACTGCCACTCTGTGTCTGCTGGGAATAGTGGTACACCGCTCGCTCAGCCACACTATATAGCATTCTGTTCACTGTTCTGTGTCTGCTTGGAATAGTGGTACACCGCTCGCTCAGCCACACTATATAGCATTCTGTTTACTGTTCTGTGTCTGCTGGGAATAGTGGTACACCGCTCGCTCAGCCACACTATATAGCATTCTGTTCACTGTTCTGTGTCTGCTGGGAATAGTGGTACACCGCTCGCTCAGCCACACTATATAGCATTCTGTTTACTGTTCTGTGTCTGCTGGGAACAGTAGTACACCGCTCGCTCAGCCAGAGTATATAGCATTGTGTTTACTGCCACTCTGTGTACACCGCTCAGCCAGACTATATACCATTGTTTACTGACACTCTGTGTACACCACTCAGCCACACTATATACCATTGTTTACTGACACTCTGTGTACACCGCTCAGCCAGACTATATACCATTGTTTACTGCCACTCTGATTCTGCTGGGAACAGTAGTACACCGCTCGCTCAGCCAGACTATATACCATTGTTTACTGACACTCTATGTACACCGCTCAGCCAGACTATATACCATTGTTTACTGCCACTCTGATTCTGCTGGGAACAGTAGTACACCGCTCGCTCAGCCAGACTATATACCATTGTTTACTGACACTCTATGTACACCGCTCAGCCAGACTATATACCATTGTTTACTGCCACTCTGATTCTGCTGGGAACAGTAGTACACCGCTCGCTCAGCCAGACTATATAGCATTGTGTTTACTGCCACTCTGTGTACACCGCTCAGCCACACTATATAGCATTGCGTACTCTGCCAGTCAGTGTGTATATTGCTGGGATCAGTAATACTCCACTCACCGTCAACCACTATATGAGCTCAACATGAGTTCCCCAGAGACCTCCGCTGTGAGCAGCACTCCCAACAACAGCAACAGCCAACGCCCCACGCAAGCTATAACATCCACCCCAGCAGCCAGTGGTCAGCAGCAGCCCTCCCCGGAGGAGAACGTTGTGTCCATCAGTCCGTCGCCAGAGCGATTAATGAGGGCTGCCATTGAGGAGATGATGGGGCCTGATGTGGAGGAGGAGGTCTGGCTCAGGCCAGCATCCCAAGTTAATGTTGAGGACGATGAGGGGTCTGTGTCTGGGGATGTTGGGGTGGCAGAGGTGGTGGGTGGGTCAGACTCAGGAGAAGAGTTGTATGATGAGGATGATGATCGGGACCATCTGTATGTGCCTCAGAGTCCGACCCCGGAAAACATGTTGTATCGTGTGTTTAGGTACTAAAATCTGCGTTCCCTCCCAGTAGTGTTGGGCGAACAGTGTTTGCCACTGTTCGGGTTCTGCAGAACATCACCCTGTTCGGGGTGACTATATAGCAGACTATATAGCATTGTGTTTAATGCCACTCTGTGTACACGGCTCAGCCACACTATATAGCATTGTGTTTACTTCCACTCTGTGTCTGCTGGGAACAGTAGTACACCGCTCACCCGCCACTGTATAGCATTGTGCTCTGTGTCACTGCTGACAATAGTGGTACACCGCTCACCCACCACTGTATAGCATTTCTGTACTGCCACTGTACTGCTGCCAGTCAGCGTGTACTTTAAGGATAAGTGAAATGAGGAAGAAATCCGGTGAAAGAGGGAGGGGCAAGGGAAGAGGTGTTTCCCCTGACGGTTCACGTACAGGCCACAGGGGAGCACCCAAGAAAACCCACTCAATACTGCCCATGTTGTCCAGGACAACAACCCTCACAGATCCAAAAGAACAGGACCAGATAATTACTTGGATGACCTCTCAAGCGTCCAGCAGTGGGTTAAGCAGCACCAGCACATCACGCACGAGGTCCGAGTCCTCAGCCAGTTAAAGTCTGGGCTTTCTTTGAAGACTGCACTGAGGATGTTACCATGGCGATTTGCAAGGTGTGCAAGACCCGCCTGAGCAGGGGGAAAAGTATTAACAACCTCTCCACCACCAGCATGAGCCGCCACATTCTATCCAAACATCCCACTCTGTGGGCAAACGCGGCAGGACAGGGTACCACCAGCAACACTGCCTCCCTTGGGTTCACCAGACTCACCACCAGACCCGCCTCAGCAGCAGCAGTAGCCCAGCCATTGCGTGGTTCACAACATTCACAAACATCAGACGATGCTGACACTGTCACTTTCCGGACTAGTGCTCTTGAGGTCTCCCAGTGTTCATCAAACACAACAACCAACAGCCCTTCGGTGTGCAGCGCTACGGTTGAGTTGTCTGTTTCTGAGATGTTTGAGCACAAGAGGAAATTGCCAGCAAATGACCCCCGGGCCGTGGCAGTAACAGCCAGCCAGCATAGCCAAGCTTCTGGCCTGCGAAATGCTGCCATATCGAGTGGTGGAGACAAACAGCTTCAAGGGCATGATGTCAGTGGCCATCCCACGTTACGTGGTTCCCAGCCGCTACCACTTTGCGCGCTCTGCAGTGCCTGAGTTGCATGAGCACGTGGTCAGCTAAATAACCCGAAGCTTGAAGAATGCCGTTGCCTGCAAGGTTCACCTCACCACTGACACCTGGACGAGTGCGTTCGGCCAGGGTCGATACATCTCCCTTACCGCGCACTGGGTGAACCTTGTGGAGCCTGGCAGCGATTCCTCACCTGCTACGGCGCGGGTGTTGCCCACGCCGCAAACAGCTGGATAACAACAGCAGCACCTACCTCTCTGACTCCTTCTCCTCCAACGCATCTCAAAGCTGTACCTCATCCGGAAATGCTAACCCAGCACCAGCAGCAGTAGGATCGTGGAAGCAGTGCAGCACAGCTGTTGGCATGCGTCAGCAAGCGTTGCTGAAGCTGATCTGCCTTGGGGATAAGCAGCACACAGGGGAGGAAATTTGGAGGGGAATAAATGAACAGACGGATTTGTGGCTGGCACCGCTGGACCTGAAACCGGGCATGAAGCTAGACACCTGGCACGAACTGGCAATGTACGCAATAGAGGTGCTGGCTTGCCCGGCAGCCAGCGTTATGTCGGAACGCTGTTTCAGTGCTGCCGGAGGCATCATCACAGATCGGCGTATCCGCCTCTCCACAGAAAATGCAGACCGTCTGACTCAAATTAAAATGAATCAATCCTGGATTGGAAACGACTACGCAACACTCCTGGACCCCAACCAAGTAACATGACCGATGAACATCTGGGATGGTTTAGCGTTTCCGGTCCCTGTTTATTGAACCTCTCATCTGTATTACATTTATGACTGCATGGCGGCAAAAAGCATTGCTGCTATATCCGCACGCTTTTTGTCCTCATGCAAGGCCTGGGTTGTTGTGTCTCACAAAGCGTGGCCTTCTCCTCCTGCGCCTCCTCCTGTTCCATCACGTGTGCTGCTGCTGCTGCTGGGTTACCGTTGCCGCGTGGTCCCTGTTTATTGAACCTCTTATCTTTATTACATTTATGACTACATGGCGGTACAAAGCATGCTATCCGCACGCTTTTTGTCCTCATGCAAGGCCTGGGTTGTTGTGTCTCACAAAGCGTGGCCTTCTCCTCCTGCGCCTCCTCCTGTTCCATCACGTGTGCTGCTGCTGCTGCTGCTGCTGGGTTAGCGTTGCCGCGTGGTCCCTGTTTATTGAACCTCTTATCTTTATTACATTTATGACTACATGGCGGTACAAAGCATGCTATCCGCACGCTTTTTGTCCTCATGCAAGGCCTGGGTTGTTGTGTCTCACAAAGCGTGGCCTTCTCCTCCTGCGCCTCCTCCTGTTCCATCACGTGTGCTGCTGCTGGGTTAGCGTTGCCGCGTGGTCCCTGTTTATTGAACCACTTATCTTTATTACATTTATGACTGCATGGTGGTACAAAGCATGCTATCCGCACGCTTCTTGTCCTCATGCAAGGCCTGGGTTGTTGTGTCTCAAAGCGTGGCCTTCTCCTCCTGCGCCACCCTCCTCCTGTTCCATCACGTGTGCTGCTGCTGGGTTAGCATTACCGGTCCCTTTTCCTGGAACCTCTTATATGTATTACATTTATGACTGCATGCCGACAAAAAGCATGTTACCTGTGCAAAGAAAACAGACATTTCCCGCATTTAAAAGACAGTTTTCCCTTTGAAACTTTAAAATCGATTTTCTCAAAAACTATAAGCTCTTTTTGCTAAATTTTTTTTTCCTCTTGTACCCACTCCCAAGGTGCACATACCCTGTAAATTTGGGGTATGTAGCATATAAGGAGGCTTTACAAAGCACAAAAGTTCGGGTCCCCATTGACTTCCATTATGTTCGGAGTTCGGGTCGAACACCCGAACATCGCGGCCATGTTCGGCCTGTTCGGCCCGAACCCGAACATCTAGATGTTCGCCCAACACTAGTTGATGGTGTAGTGAACGATTTTTCGTCCGATCAGAATTTCTGATCGCTCAAATGATTTTTCGCTAGAAATTGGACCGTTAGTGGCCAGCTTTTAGCAGACCATTTACAACTATCTCTCTTACTACCCTTCAATACAGAGCTCCAGTTGGCTTTCTTATGATATATATATATATATATATATATGTGTGTGTATTTTCTTTCATGACCTCTAAAACTTAACATGTGTAATGTAGAACTACCTATTTTCTCACCATCTCAATCCTATTCTCTGGAATCTCTGCCTGAATTAGCAATAAATGTAAATAACAACCCTATTATCCCAGATAGTTAAGAACACTGCTTGGGAGTAATATTTGATTCTGATCTCTCATTTATTTTTACATTTTTATTCCACACATTCAAGCAAAAAACACTTCCTGTGAAAAAAACCACTTGTTGCATCTTCTTCTTCACACCTGACACTACTAAAATGTTAATGCATGCTCTAGTCATATCCTGCCTCTGATATTGTACCATTCTCCTCTGTGGTCTACCATATTGGGTACACACGTTACGTTTTTTCGTGCGATAGATGGATCAGATAGATAAAATCCGTCATGTCCGATATTGCTTCCGATCATTTCCGTGCTCGATTTCTCATAGCGGTGAATGGAAAAAGATATGAAAAACTAGTGAAGATAAAAGTATAGAGCAGAATTGAGTGCAGAATTGTGCCGCAAAAACGATCGGGTCGGAGAATCGCACGAACAAACGTAACGTGTGTACCCAGCATTACAGACTAGCATCTTTCCAATACATTCTGAACTCTGCTGCTTGTCTTATCTATTACTCTTATATCATTCATTATATGCTGCCCCTCTTTGCCAAGCTCTAGACAGGCTCCAAATTACTCAGACAATCCCTTTCAAACTCCTACCTCTAACCTACGCCACCATCTGTCTCCTCTATGCAATAACTCACAAAATCCCAATACCACCCTAAAGGTCGATTGTCTTGTTTCTGAAAACCCTGTTAAACTACTTTTAGTGCATACACTCCTTTTTTAATAATTTCCTATCACTGTTTCATTTGTTCAAAGAGGCATCAGTGGTACTTGACCTAAACATGAACTGTCTGTAAATCCCAATTTGCTGTTTACTTCTATAAAGAACTTTGATTAATTTTAATCTGGGCTTCTGTGTATTCAGTCTCATATCTTATTTTTCTTTTCTTTTTTCCTCTCCAGGAAACAAGGTGTATGTTAAGGCTGCTTTCACAGTGGGACGTTACAGGCGCACGTTAGAGCAGCCTGTAACGCAGCCCAACTCACAGTAATGAAAAATCAATGGGGCTGTTCACAGTGCGGACGTTGCGTTACATTGTAATGCTGGACGTTCAGAGAAAGTGCAGCATGCTGTGAGTTATAGGTGGCTTTAGCTTCATTAGACTGTTTGCACATGCTCAGTAAGGGGAGAGTTGCTATTGCTCCTAGCCACATGGCTAATTAATATTCACTGCACTGTAGTGTTGTCCAGATCATGAATAATTCGGATCTTTGATCCGGATCTTTTTTGTGAGTCATCACCATGAATGATTCGGTTCACAGTGGATGTCTGGAAGAAACAGGAACTGCAGCTTCTGTGCACAAGCACAATCTTCCTGCTGCATCTCTCCCTTCCCCATTGGCACCCTCAATGTGGGCTCATTCTCCTGCACCTCTCACTCTGCTGCACCCCTGCTTCCTGCTTGCCTAGTAAAATGATTCAAAGATTCGGTTCAAAGATCCGGATCTTTTCAATGATCCGATTCGAATCATCCGAATCATGGAAAAGATCCGGACCTCCCAGGATAGCACCAAGAGCCTCATAACGCGGCTCAATCTGACATCCAACTTCAACACCACCATGCGTTGCGTTAGGGGCACGTTATGCGACCTTAACGTGCCCTAAAACGCAACGTCTTGGTGTGAAAGAGGCTTAAAGAACAACTATCACAAAAAAATGTAACATTTAAAATTCATACATATAAATATACACTTCTAGAATAAAATGCACAATAAATAACTTTTTTTCTATGTTGTAGTCACTTACTACAGGCAGGGGCGTATCTGGTTAATAAATCACCTATGGCAAACACTTAAAGAGAAGCTCCGACCAAGAATTGAACTTCATGCCAATCAGTAGCTGATACCCCCTTTTACATGAGAAATCTATTCATTTTCACAAACAGACCATTAGGGGGCTCGGTATGGCTGATATTGTGGTGAAACCCCTCCCACAAGAAACTCTGAGGACCGTGGTACTCCTGGCAGTTTCCTGTCTGTGAACCTTGTTGCATTGTGGGAAATACCTGTTTACAGCTGTTTCCAACTGCCCAAAAAAGCATGCAGCAGCTACATCATCTGCCAACAGTAAAAATGTCACCATGTAATAAATGTCAGAATGTAAATGAGGGATTTAAAAGATTTTGCAATAGGCAAACACTGACTAAATCATTTATACATAATTATTGTAAAAATGAAGCACTTTTTTTATTACATTATTTTCACTGGAATTCCTGTTTTAATTGTGCTCCTCCCCCAGCCAGAGCCACCTTTCCCTCTAAAAACAGCATTCTTGCTCGCATACACTTTCTATGTGCCTGTGTTCTTTGGCTCTGGATACTACCAAAGTGACTTTTTTGGAAATATCTCTTCCTGTTCTTTTTCTGTACACTATTCTAACACTAACCTTCCCCTCTTTTAACACCATTAACATTAACCTCCCACTCTGATGTCACTTGGGGGAAGGTGGGGCAGGAGGAAGACAAATTACTTTGTTCCTTCTCCATTTCTCAAACCCTCTTTGTTTATTGGTTAAAATGGTGTTAAGGTCAGTTGGAATACAGTGTCTCAGTTCAACAAGCAATGGGAAACCACAATTCAATACGGCTGGAGAGGCAGTTTAACGTTTATCTGAAGGCCACACTACTCTTGTAAAGGTGGCCACTTATGATACCATTTGCCAAATGATCGATTACGAACAATTCTTCTTATGAACGATTGTAAATGATCGTTTGGGACCACTAATGGACAAAAATCTCCTGATCGTTCTCCTGCACTTGCGTTCAGCCCGCCCCACCGCAGTGACAGAATTTTTTTTTCTGATCACTGCAAAAAACACTGTACAATAGCTGTGGCGCTGTAAAGATCAGTTTTGATTTTTTTAATCAAAACTCTGTGACCACAGCTTTCTACTTCACAAGTACTCCCTTTTACTAGGTAGGTGCTCTTTTTCCTGGGTAGTCTCAAAAGGAATACTCCCTAAATTTAGCAGTCCACCATGGCAAAAAAGAGGTATTCCGCTGTAGAGGCCGCCGAGATTCTGGCCCAGTGGGGTGAGTGCGATTGAGAAGTCTCATCCGACGAATCATCCGGGTCAGAATACGAACCGGTGAACAGCAGTGGCTCTCTGACCGATAGCAATGACGAGGTTGAGGTCCCGGCTAGAGCCAGGCGTACCACACCCCATGTCACTGGACCGCAGGATCAGACTCAAGGGCAGCAGAGTGGTGCTAGCGCTGATCGGAGTTTTCTTGGTGAGGCATGCACCAGCAGCGTAGCATCACCTGGACCTAGCACCAGTACTACCATAGACCCTGGGGAAGTGGCGAGCACCAGCATGGTAGTAGAAACTGGTTTGGTGGCACGTGCATTAAGACCCGAGTCGCAGCCACCAGCAAAACGGGCCCGTACTACCCATAGTCTCCCAGAGGTGCTGGCAAATCCCAATTGGCAATCCCCTGGTTCCGCTGCACCCGTACTGCCCCCTTCACCTCCCAGTCTAGAGTCCAGGTGGAGACAGATAATCTAGGATCGGCCCTAGACTTTTTTCATCTGTTCTGCACCGTGGATCTCTATGACTTGATTGTGGCTGAGACCAACAGTTATGCCACACAATACGCAACTGCCAATCCAAGAAGCTACCATGCCCAGCCTTTTTGGTGGAAACCACTCCAAGTTTCCAAACTTAACATTTTTTTGGGCCTTCTCTTTAACATGGGTCTAGTCAAAAACAATGTATTGCGGTCTTATCGGTCTACGCACCTAATACATCACATGCCCATGTTCTCTGCTGCCATATCCAGGTCACGATTTGAGAACATCCTGCGCTTCCTGCACTTCAGTGCCAATACAACCTGTCATCTAAGAGGCCACCCTGCTTATGACCGGTTCCACAAAATTCGGCCCCTCATAGACCACCTGTCATCAAAATTTGCAGATGCTTATACCCCTGAACAGTCATTTTGAGGCATTTGGTTTCCAGACTACTCTTCACGGTTTTGAGCCCCTAAAATTCCAGGGCAGTATAGGAACTAGAGATGGCACGAATAGTTCGCTGGCGAATGGTTCCCGGCGAAATTCCGGTGGTTCACGTTCGCAGAGAACAGCAAACTTTTCCGGAAGTTCGGTTCGTCTCCTTAATGCACCATTAGGGTCAACTTTGACCCTCTACATCACAGTCAGCAGGCACATTGTAGCCAATCAGGCTACACTCTCTCCTGGAGCCACTCCCCGCTTATAAAAGGGAGGCACCGCTGGCCATTATACTCACTTGTGTGCCTGCAGTAAATAGAGAAGGGACAGCTGCTGCTGCTGCTGCTGCTGCATATTCTCATAGGGAAAGATTAGTTAGGTTCTTGTAGGCTTGTTAGCTTGCTCCTTGCTGATTCTTATTACTACAATAGCACCCCACAACAGCTCTTTTGAGAGCTAATCTTGTGTTTAATTTTTTTTCTGTGTGTCCCACTGACACTTATGTTGCATAGACAGCCATGATAATTCATACTGTGTGTGCCACTGCCAGGCCCAGCACATTCAGTGACTACCTGTGTGTGTGACAGGTGCACATTGTAATAATACCCAGTACTGCATATACCTACCTACCTGTTGTTCACAGTGCACCCACCTACGTGAGCTGAGTGCACGCAGTGTCACTGTGCCTGTCCGCTACCTGTCTGTGTGTGACAGGTGCACATTGTAATACCCATTACTGCATATACCTACCTACCTGTTGTTCACAGTGCATCCACCTACCTACGTGAGCTGAGCGCACGCAGTGTCACTGTGTCACTTCATCCCCCCCAATATGGACAAAACAAAAGGCAGAGGCAGGCCACCTGGCAGGTCTATTCAAGGTCACGCTGTCGTGATTTTGTGTGGCCCTCGACCAAAGTACAGAGTTTAGAAGAAGGCACGTGCCATCAACCCCCAATATTGTCAAGATGTAGTTGACTATTTAACACAGAACCCCTCATTTTTCTCAGCTTCCGCACGGAAGCATGACATATCTTCCTCCTCCTGCTCTGATGCCATCTGTACTCTCTGCCACCGAAAATTGAGCCGTGGAAAGACCAAGACCCGCGAAGGGACAACTACTTAATGAAGGCACATGATTACAAAGCACAAACTGCAATGGGATGACCACCTGAGGAAAAGCAGCACACAAAAGCAAGGCCACACACCGCAGTGGAAGATACCAGGCCGCAATTTTTTCTCAAAAAAGGCGATACCTAAACTGTACCGTGATGTTGAAAGGCAAGTGGTGACATCTCTGGCACACAGCGATGGGTCAAGGGTCCATCTGACCACGGATGCCTGGTTTGAATCAGAATCAGAATCAGAATCTCTTTTATTTCGCCAAGCACGACTGGGTCGTGCCCGGAATTGGGCTTGGCACATGAATACAGGGCATATACATAGAGACATAGACAATCGTTTCAACACATAAACATATACATAAACATAAACTACAATTTTCCATAACTAAGTAGGTTACAGGCAGAGAGTCTAAGGGGGGTCTAAGGGGGGAGAGCATGAGCAGAGTTTATAGAGTTCAGTGAATTTACCGCTGAGGGGAAGAAGCTGTTTTTGTGTCTGGTGGTCTTTGTAGCGATGGACCGGTACCTCAGATACCTCCGCCCCAAGGGGAGTTGATTGAAAAACTGGTGGCCAGTGTGAGAGGGATTCTTGGCAATCTTCATTGCTCTGGAGCGTAGTCTGGCATTGTAGAGGAAGTCTAAGGCAGGGAGTGAATTCCTGATGATCCTTTCCGCTGACCTGATGACCCTCTGTAGTTTGCGTCTGTCGCTTCCGGTGGAGCCAGCGTACCAGACAAGGATGGAAGAACAGAGGACGGATTCGATGGTTGCGGTATAGAAGCTTGTCAGGAGTTTTTGGGACATGCTGAACTTCTTCAGTTGGCGCAGGAAGTAAAGCCTCTGCTGGGCTTTCCTCTGGGTGGAGACAGTGTTTGCCTTCCACTTCAGGGTGTTGGAGATGGTGGTGCCCAGGAGGCGGACACAGGGCACTTTTTCGCCAAGCACGACTGGGTCGTGCCCGGAATTGGGCTTGGCACATGAATACAGGGCATATACATAGAGACATAGACAATCGTTTCAACACATAAACATATACATAAACATAAACTACAATTTTCCATAACTAAGTAGGTTACAGGCAGAGAGTCTAAGGGGGGGTCTAAGGGGGGAGAGCATGAGCAGAGTTTATAGAGTTCAGTGAATTTACCGCTGAGGGGAAGAAGCTGTTTTTGTGTCTGGTGGTCTTTGTAGCGATGGACCGGTACCTCAGATACCTCCGCCCCATGGGGAGTTGATTGAAAAACTGGTGGCCAGTGTGAGAGGGATTCTTGGCAATCTTCATTGCTCTGGAGCGTAGTCTGGCATTGTAGAGGAAGTCTAAGGCAGGGAGTGAATTCCTGATGATCCTTTCCGCTGACCTGATGACCCTCTGTAGTTTGCGTCTGTCGCTTCTGGTGGAGCCAGCGTACCAGACAAGGATGGAAGAACAGAGGACGGATTCGATGGTTGCGGTATAGAAGCTTGTCAGGAGTTTTTGGGACATGCTGAACTTCTTCAGTTGGCGCAGGAAGTAAAGCCTCTGCTGGGCTTTCCTCTGGGTGGAGACAGTGTTTGCCTTCCACTTCAGGGTGTTGGAGATGGTGGTGCCCAGGAGGCGGACACAGGGCACTTTTTCGCCAAGCACGACTGGGTCGTGCCCGGAATTGGGCTTGGCACATGAATACAGGGCATATACATAGAGACATAGACAATCGTTTCAACACATAAACATATACATAAACATAAACTACAATTTTCCATAACTAAGTAGGTTACAGGCAGAGAGTCTAAGGGGGGGTCTAAGGGGGGAGAGCATGAGCAGAGTTTATAGAGTTCAGTGAATTTACCGCTGAGGGGAAGAAGCTGTTTTTGTGTCTGGTGGTCTTTGTAGCGATGGACCGGTACCTCAGATACCTCCGCCCCATGGGGAGTTGATTGAAAAACTGGTGGCCAGTGTGAGAGGGATTCTTGGCAATCTTCATTGCTCTGGAGCGTAGTCTGGCATTGTAGAGGAAGTCTAAGGCAGGGAGTGAATTCCTGATGATCCTTTCCGCTGACCTGATGACCCTCTGTAGTTTGCGTCTGTCGCTTCTGGTGGAGCCAGCGTACCAGACAAGGATGGAAGAACAGAGGACGGATTCGATGGTTGCGGTATAGAAGCTTGTCAGGAGTTTTTGGGACATGCTGAACTTCTTCAGTTGGCGCAGGAAGTAAAGCCTCTGCTGGGCTTTCCTCTGGGTGGAGACAGTGTTTGCCTTCCACTTCAGGGTGTTGGAGATGGTGGTGCCCAGGAGGCGGACACAGGGCACTTTTTCCACCAACATCCCCCCAATGTGCAGTGGAGGTGGGGTGGAGGCATGCTTCCTAAAGTCGATGATAATCTCAACAGTTTTTGCATTGTTGAGGACCAGCTTGTTTTCCCTGCACCAGTGGCAAATCCTGTCCACCTGATGGCGGTATTCCTGTTTGTCGTTGATGGAGATCAGGCCGACTATGGTGGTGTCGTCTGCAAATTTGATTACCTTGACAGAATTTGCCGAGGATCTGCAATTGTTCGTGTAAAGGGAGAACAGGAATGTTGACAAGACGCAGCCTTGTGGGGCCCCTGTGTTGGTGATCTTTGGTTGCAAGGAGGTGGAGCCCAGCTTGACAACTTGCGATCTGTTCGTGAGGAAGTCCTTGATCCACAGTTGAAGTGTGGGGTGGACCCCGAGCTCAGCCATATTTCCTTGTAGTATTTGGGGGCTGATGGTGTTAAATGAGGAGGACTCTGGCATATGAATTTGGTTTGTCAAGGTGGTTGTTGACAAGCTCCAGACAGATGTTAATGGCATCGTCGGTTGACCTATTTGTCCTATAAGCAAATTGATACGGGTCTAGCTGGGCTTCCGTTTTGTGTTTAAGGAGGGGCAGGACTGCTTTTTCAAAGGATTTCATTATGACCGATGTTAGGGCAACAGGCCTGAAGTTGTTAAGGTCGGACGCGCCCTGCTTTTTGGGGACAGGGATGATGGTGGACCTCTTGAAGCACGCCGGTACTTTGCCACTCTGTAGGGACTTGTTGAAGATGGAGGAAAGGATAGGAGCAAGCTGCTGTGCGCACGTTTTCAGGCAGGCTGGCGACACTCCGTCGGGGCCCGAGGCTTTCCTGGCATTTAGTCTGGACAGGTGGCACCCCACGTCTGACTCATTTACGGTCGGAGGAGGCGAGTTTTGGCATGGTGGGACTGAGGCCTGGGGTGACGTGAAGGTAGCCCGTAGCTTCGGAACCCCCCCGGGAGCCTCCTTCTCCTCGAACCTGCAGTAAAAGCCGCTGAGGTTTTCCGCTAGCTCAGTGCTGGGAGGTGCGTTTTGGGGGGGGGGGGAGCTTGTAGTTTGTGGCAGCTTTAAGCCCTCGCCAAACAGCTTGTGAGTCATTCGAGGAGAGGTCCTCCTTCAACTTATCTGCGTAGCCCTTTTTTGCAGCTTTCAGTTCCCTGTCCAGATTGTTCCTTGCCCTCCTGTATTCCTCCTGGTTCCCAGACTTGTGTGCGGCTTCCTTGTTCCTGCGCAGTTGCCGAAGTTTCTTGGAGAACCGTGGTTTATCCTTGGGGTAGAGTTTGTGGGTTTTTGTCGGAATACAGGAGTCCTCACAGAATCCGATGTACGAGCTCACGTTGTCTGCCCACTCATCCAGGTCTGGTGCTTCTATGGCCTTCCAGTCTGTGCAGTCGAAGCAGGCTTGGAGTTGCTGCTTGACCTCACTTGACCACACTTTGGTTGATTTAAGGACTGGTTTTGCTTTTTCCAGGCGCCTCCTGTAGGTGGGAATAAGGTGGATGAGGCAGTGGTTGGATGAGCCTAGTGCGTCCCTCAAGACCGTGTAGCAGTGGTCCAGAGTGTTCGTGTTTCTAGTGGGGCAGGTGATGTGCTGATGGAAGCGTGGGAGCTCTTGGCAGAGGTTATCCCTGTTAAAGTCTCCTAGGATGATGAACAAGGAGTCCGGCAAGGACGTCTCCCATTTGGCGACCATGTCGCTGAGATCACGCAGGGCGGTCTTGACATCGGCATCGGGTGGGATGTATACACCGACAAGGATGTAGGAAGAGAACTCTCTGGGAGAGTAAAATGGCCTGCAGTTAATCAGAAGGAGCTCAAGCTCTGGTGAGCATTTTTTGGCAAGAACAGAGGTGTTGGAGCACCAAGTGGGGCTGATGTAGAAACAGATGCTGCCCCCTTTCTTTTTCCCGGAGAGGGTGCTGTCGCGATCTGCTCGGATGAGGTTGTAGCCTGGAAGGTGTAGGGCACTGTCTGGGATGTTGTCGTGGAGCCACATTTCTGTGAAACAGAAGACTGGAGTGTTGCTGCCGAGATCTCTCTTCTCCCCGAGGAGCCGCAGTTCATCCAGCTTGTTGGGGAGGGAGCGGACGTTCGCCAGGAGGACTGCCGGTATAGCTGATCTCAGGCCTTTCCTCTGCAGCCTCACGCGGGCTCCTGTCCGGCAGCCCCTCCGGCGCCTGCGTGTGTTTGGCACTGTCGGAGAGGCCATCATTTCCTGAACATGGCTCCAAACAGAATCAGCCAGGAGCCTGTCTTCCGGGTGCAGGGCTGCAGCATGCTCCCACCTGAGTAGCTGTGACCTGGTGTAAGTGGTACGTGTGGATAGGGGTGGTGCGGGTGACATATCGGCAGTGCAGGGCTGAGCTTGTGGCCAACGCAGCACCAGTAAAGCAGCTTATGGGCCAGTGCAACAACAGTGATACCTGCAGTAACAGTGCAGAACAGTCCATAAATAATTTCATGTAGCAATGCAGGACAGTTCATAACTCACAGCAGCAGCAGTAACAGTGTAGAGTAGACCATAGATGGTGCGTAGCAGCAGTGGCAGTGCAGTGTAGTCCAGTTCATACCAGTGCGTAGCAGCCGGAGCAGTGCAGAACAGTCCATAGGTCAGAGCATATCAGCGGTAATAGTGCAGGACAGACCATAAGATGCAGTAACGGTGCAGGACACACCCATAAATCAGTGCATAGCAGCCACGCACAACCGCAGTAACAGTGCAGTAACAGTGCAGAGCAGACCCTAAATCAATGCATAGCAGTGCAGAAACAGTCAGTACCTTGCAGCCGCACACACCACAGTAACAGTGCAGAGCAGACCATGAATCAATGCGTAACAGTGCAGAAACAGACCATGAAAACAGTCCACGAATCAGTGTATAACAGTCCATAACAGTGTATAACAGTCCATAAACATTCCATAAACAGACCAGAACGGTCCGTAACAGTGTATAACAGTCCATAAACAGTCCATAACCAGACCATGGGTCAGTGTGTACCAGTGTAGAGCAGTCCATAAAGCTGCAAAGCACTCTCAGACTCAAGTCAGTCCCCACACACAGCATCTCTGCCTGCACGCTGTGTGACTGCCTGCCCCAAGACTAAGTCGCTCCCCACACAGCATATTTGCCCGCAGGCCGCTTGACTGCCTTCTCCACCACCACCAACAGGGTCCATGACTCCAGGTGGATTCCTGAATTTTTAAGGCCGCTATAATAATTTTTCTGGTGCGTGTACATGCCTGCCTAATTTTTCTGGCTGCACTGCGGCTGCAACAACAAAACAAAAGCCATGTACATGTGCCCATTCCCCTCTGTGATCTTTACCTTGCCGCAGTGAAGGGGCTTGCATATCACAATGAAGCAATGACCGCCGGCTATATGAGTGTCTCGGGGGGTGGCACACCAAAGATAATAAGGTCGTTGGCTTCATTGCGGACAGACCAAATTAGATCAGCTGGACAGTCACTGTTGTTCTATCATTGAGCTACCACAGCCCGGCGACCATATGGGCTTAAAAACCGCCACAGGCTGCACTCTGGCCATGCTGCGCACCAGTCCAGCATGGTCACTACACAAACAGCTGTTTGCAGCGCGTTACACAATAAGTTTGGTGTGTCAGTGTGAAGCAGTACTCTAATTACACTCCCTGATCGATGTATACACATTCAAGCTGATTTAAAGCACTGTAGGCCTGCAATTTAGCATTCAATGTGATTTCTGCCCTTAAAACGCTGCTTTGTGTCCAATCTGGATTTTTCCCCGGGACTTTTGGTGTGTATCCCACTCCGCCATGCCCCCTCCAGGTGTTAGACCCCTTGAAACATCTTTTCCATAACTTTTCTGGCCAGCATAAATTTTTCTAGTTTTCAAAGTTCGTTTCCCCATTGAAGTCTATTGTGGTTCGCGAAAGTTCGCGCAAATCGAACTTTCGCGGAAGGTTCGCGAACCGAAAATTGGAGGTTCGGGCCATCTCTAATAGGAACCCCACAAGTGACCCAATTTTAGAAAGAAGACACCCCAAGGTATTCCGTTAGGTGTATGATGAGATCATAGAAGATTTTATTTTTTTGTCACAAGTTAGTGGAAAATGACACTTTGTGAAAAAAAAAACAATAAAAATCAATTTCCGCTAACTTGTGACAAAAAATAAAATCTTCCATAAACTGTCCATACTCCTAACGGAATACCTTGAGGTGTCATCTTTCTAAAATGGGGTCACTTGTGGGGTTCCTATACTGCCCCGACATTTTAGGGGCCCTAAACCATGAGGCGTAGTCTGGAAATCAAATGCCTCAAAATGACCCGTGAAATCCTAAAGGTACTTATAGGACTTTGGGCCCCTTAGCGCACCTAGGCTGCAAAAAAGTGTCACACATGTGGTATTGCCATACTCAGGAGAAGTAGTATAATGTGTTTTGGGGTGTATTTTTACACATACCCATGCTGGGTGGGAGAAATATCTCTGTAAATGGACAATTGTGTTTAAAAAAATCAAATAATTCTCATTCACAGAGATATTTCTCCCACCCAGCATGGGTATGTGTAAAAATACACCCCAAAACATATTATACTATTTCTCCTGAGTACGGGGATACCACATGTGTGACACTTTTTTGCAGCCTAGGTGCGCTAAGGGGCCCAAAGTCCAATGAGTACCTTTAGGATTTCACAGGGGTGCTTACAATTTAGCACCCCACAAAATGCCAGGACAGTAAACACAGCCCACAAATGACCCCATTTTGGAAAGTAGACACCTCAAAGTATTCAGAGAGGGGCATGGTGAGTCCATTGCAGATTTCATTTTTTTTTTTGTCACAAGTTAGCAGAAATGAAAACTTTTTTTATTTTTATTTTTTTGTCACAAAGTGTCATTTTCTGCTAACTTGTGACAAAAAATAAAATCTTCTATGAACTCACCATGCCTCATAGTGAATAACTTTGGGATATCTTCTTTCCAAAATGGGGTCATTTGGGGGGTATTTATACTATCCTGGAATTCTATCACCTCATGGAACATGACAGGTGCTCAGAAAAGTCAGAGATGCTTCAAACTTGGGAAATTCACTTTTTGCACCATAGTTTGTAAACGCTATAACTTTTACCCAAACAAAAAAAATCCAATAAGTGTCTATTTATTGATCAAAGACACGTAGCACAATAAATTTAGACAAAAAATGTATAAGGAAATTTTACTTTATTTGAAAAATGTCAGCACAGAAAGTTAAAATTTTTTATTTTTTTTACAAAATTCATGTCTTTTTTGATGGATATAATAAAAACTAAAAATCACAACAGCAATCAAATAGCACCAAAATAAAGCTATATAAGCGACAAGAAATGGAGGTAAAATTCATTTAGATAGTAGGTTGTATGACCGAGCAATAAACCGTTAAAGCTGCAGTGGTCTGAATGGAAAAAAAGTGTCTGGTCCTTAAGGGGTTTTAAGGCTGCAGTCCTTAAGTAGTTAAAGAGACTCTGAAGTGTCCAAAAAATGAGATTTTTACTTTAAAAATCTCTTTAACATAATTGCCCCTCCTAAAACGCCGCATCCCGCAGATAAAAACTCAATTAATCACCCCTAACTCCCCGGGCAAAATCCACGACTTTCTCGGTAGTGGATTTTGCTGCCCGGGGAGGCAGAGCTTTGGGCTGTAGCTCTGCCTCCATGCGCGTCAATCCGCACTGATCGCCGCCTCTTCCTGTCCCTCTCAGTGAATGAAGACTGCAGGGAGAGGCGGCGATCCGCGCTGATGGACACGGGTAGAGGCAGAGCTGCAGCCCAAAGCTCTGCCTCAATGTGGAAGGAGCCCTGCGATGTGCCCCAGGGAGTTTGGGGTGATTTATGTAGTTTTCATTTTGGGAATGCGGCATTTTAGGAGGGGCAATTATGTTAAAGAGGTTTTTAAAGTAAAAACCTCATTTTTTGAAGACTTCAGAGTCTCTTTAAAATTAAATAAATATGGCAGCCTCCATTTTCCTCTCACCTCGGGTCCCCTTTAAATTCTACAATTTTCCCAATAGTGGTCCTCCTTTATGTAAAATCCAACTCTGCTTGAAAGGAGAGAGGGGAGTATGAGGAGTGTCGGGGTTTATAGGCCACAGAATGTTTTCCATCAGATGTTTCAGAATAAGAGGTGATATCCTTCAGAGACAGAATACACAGAAATGAGGATGAATTAGATACATTTACAAGAACCGTAGTTGTGCTGTATAACTGCCACTCAAAGACAAGGAAAAGAGACACACGATCCAGCATCGAAGGCATTGAGCTCATCAGTGAAAGTTCAGCAGAATTTCAGGATAATCCTGACAGATACCTCGGAGCAAGCAGATGTCTCATTCAAAGATAGATAATATACAGGTTGTGCTGCAGGATCCGGAGCCTCTGCAAAGAGTTGAGATTGGTACCAATTACTGCACCCTTTGACATCTCATTAGCTTAAAACATTAGCGATGACTTCATCCCAGCAGTGAGGCAGTGACATCATCTTCTAATCTGGAAAGGTGCATTCATTGGGGATTGCTTCAAAACAATTATTTCCTGAATCGCCAGCCATTTCTATTGACTTATCAGGACAGCTCTCGCTTCCATGGAGTGTAAGCCCTGGTATGTAAATGCACTGAAAATAGCACATGAGCTCACAGCCCCCTGCCACTTACTGGCATCCCTCTGAGTACCAGAAACCAGGGTGAGAAAGCTGCCCGAGGTCTGCAGGCTCCATCCTGCTAAAACATCCTCTTCTTTCACTGCAGTTCTCAAACAACTCTTCAGACTGTAGACCAAAATCAGCCGCACCCCCGCACACTGCTGTGAATGAGTTTCTTTGCTTGTAGAAGTAATAAAATAATTATTTCACATGAAAACATTTTTTTTTGTTTAGCACTAGTTTTCTAAGTTCCTTAGCAAAAGAAGTTACACCTTCAGAAGTTGTAAAGCTAAAGATCTTTGGGCCCCAGCAGGGGCATAATAGACCCTGCAAGGGATGCAGGAGGACCCAGAAGCAACAGGGTGCCCCGTGCAGGGAGAAGTTTGTTTTCCCTGTCCCGAGAGACTGACAACTAAGGGCATGGAGAGAAAAAACTTTCTGTTCTCAGCACAATTAATCTAACTGACTGCATCTGCTCAGCCACTAATGAGGAATCATACAAAGTTTTGCAGACAAAGATTGTAGACAGTTTGTAGTTTGTAGATAGTCCCTATTGTTTAGCAGGGTCTTGTGTACAGCACCATGTCCCCAACTTCTCTACCCCTCCCTGTAGTGCTCTGTATTGTAGTGATGCTGGAGAAGTCTGCAGAGCCAGTTCTGCTCCATCAGAGATGTTCAGAGTGAGTGTAATAAGGGGAGGCTGGGAGGTGACTCTTAGCAAAGCGTGACTTTGCTGAAAGTCGCCGGCCCCAAAGCAATTTACACTGGCTGGACCAGGAGACGGAGAGCTTTACTTCACGGGCAGTGAGTGAGGGCGTATAACCAAGTATTCGTGGGTATGCTTAAATGCATGCCCACGCGCTGTGCTCAGGGTCCCTTTAAGTGCATGAAATTTCAAAGGGTCATTAATTCTCTTTCTCTTCCAGCTTAACAAGGCAGAGTGTGGATTCTAAACAGCAACTGTGACAGTCCGATGCAATCTTAAAAATTAAGCCATTCAATTGAAAATAAAAATATGAGCCGCATTACCATGTTACGTATCTTCTATTTATCATCCATAATAAGAATTCATTATTTCATAAGTTTTTTTTCACTTCAGGTTCACTTTAAAGTGATACTCTGCTTTTGCTAACACCCCTCCCCCCCAAAACACAAAAACAGTACTCACCACATCAGCTATAAACATATAAACATTGCAAGTATGTTAAAGCGGATACTGATCTATAAAGGTTAGTTTTTGCTTTCACTAAGACTATTGTGCAAATGGTTGTAGATTATGTAGTGGCAGCCCAGCCCAACAACAACTGACTCCAGGCTCGTGATCATTTTACAGCCTTGCACTACTCGATTTTAATCAGATTTTAAAAGGATCAGACAAATTTCCACACCCACTGGCTCTGAACAATAGGCCTGAGCCAATGCACTTTTCCTCCTGAGTTTTCTTCTAGGAGATAACTTTTGTCTTCTCTTTAGAATAACTTGTCAGCATTTTACAACTGAAAAAGTACCGAAAAGTAGGTGAAAAATTACTATCAAAATTATCTTGATTATTTTCTTACTGGTGGTTTAACACGCATTTTATGGCAAGGTGTGAAAATATCACCTAGAAGAAAATGAAGGCGATAGTGTGAATTGCATACGAGCCAGGGCCCATGTGCAATTCACTTTTTCTCCTGTGTTTTCTTCTAGGTAATATTTTTACACCTTGTCATATAATGCCTTTTAAACCACCAGTAAGAAAATACTCAAAATAATTTTGATAGTACCTTTCACCTATTTTTTGTTTTACTTCTTCAATTGCGTCCATGAAAAAAGGGCGCTAGGAAAAAAGGTCCTGGCTGGATAACGAAATGGCGCCGGTGGATAACGAAATCTTAATAAAGATAAACATTGTTAACGAAATTGGTTAATGATAAATGCTGTTTTAAAACAGACGAGAGTTGATAACGAATATATATTATCATTAAAAATCGTATCGTATTTCAACAATACAGCTTAACCTAACCTTACTCTCACATAGAACCCTCCCCTGGAGGTGCCTAAAACTAACCACTCCCCTTGTAGTGCCGATCCCTAACCACCCCCTGGGGGTGCCTAACCCTAACACTCCCCTGGTGGTGCCTAACCCTAACCACTCCCCCCCCCGGTGATGCCTAACCCCAACCATCCCCCTGGTGGTGCCTAACCCTAAACACCCCCTCCCGTTGTTGCCTAACCACCCCCTGGTGGTGCCTAACCCTAACCACCTCCCCGGTGATGCCTAACCCTAACCCCCCCCCCCTGGTGTTGCCTAACCCTAACCGTCCCCTGGGTGGTGCCTAACCCTAACCATTCCCCCTGCAGAAACACCCCTTTACACAGAAATGATAATATATCTTTATAACGTATAATATGTACGTACAAATGAGATAATATGGTAAAAACGATAACACTGCAAACGTCTAAAACGATAATATACTTCAAAAGCTTTAACGTTCTAATGTTGTTAAAGATATTTTTTGGGCACCCCTTTTTCTGCTTTTTTGGTAGCAGGAAAAAAGGGTGGCGGCTGAGGGTGGGCGTAAAGGGCAATCCCTCAATTTATCGGGGCAATCTTTTTTCTTCTTTTTTCACCGTAATAACAATAATTGCATTAAAGTCTATGGCGGCGCCCTTTACGCCCACCGCCATAGACTTTAATGCAATTATCGTTATTACGGCGAAAAAAGAAGAAAAAAGATTGCCCCGATAAATATCGTTAACAACATTACAACATTAAAGTTTTTGAAGTATGTTATTGTTTTAGAAGCGTGCAAAGTTATAGTTTTTGTCATATTATTTTGTTTGTATGTACAGATTTTACGTTATCAAAGATATTGTCATGTCTATGTGGAAAAGGGTTTTCTGCAGAGGGAGTGGTTAGGGTTAGGCACCACCAGAGGGGTGGTTAGGGTTAGGCGCCACCAGGGGGGTAGTTAGGGTTAGGCGCCACCAGGGGAGTGTTTAGTTTTAGGCACCACCAGGGGAGGGTTCTGTGTGAGAGTAGGGTTGGTTTAAGCTGTATTACTGAATTACGTAACGATTTTTAACGTTAATATCTTTTCGTTATTATATCCCGTCTGTTTTAACAATCGTATTTATCGTTAACAAAGTTTGACAATGATGTTTATCGTTACCAGATTTCGTTTTCCACCAGCGCCATTTCGTTATCCATCTGGGCCCTTTTTTCATGGGCCCTTTTTTCATGCACACGCTTTTTTCGCCATATTAATGATAATTGCATACGAGTCTATGGCAGTTCCCTTTTTGTCCACTAGCCGCCGGTGCCCTTTTTCCTGCTTCCTTTCAATTGCATAGTGCTGACAAGTTGTTTTAAAGAGAAGATGACAAATGATCTCCAAGGAGAAGACTCAGGAGAAAAGTGAATTTCCTATGGGCCCTAGGCCCTGTTATTGATATTATTTTCCTGTCATTTGCATCATCTGTTTATCATTGGTAATACCTGCATGCCATTCATATCTGCTCGTCATTAGTATTGTCTGTTTGTTATTAGTAATATCTGCATATCATTGATATCTACCTATCATTGGCAGGGCCGGGCCGAGGCAGAGGCTGGAAAGGCTGGGGCCTCTGAGCGCAGCCACCAGAGGGCGCATTCCTCTGCACTATCCCCACCTGCCACAGTCCTGTGTGATCTTCCTGGCCGCTTGCCTGCTGCGTCTCTCAGCGCTATTTTTTCCTGCAATCGCCGAGTCCCCTAGTGCTGCCGGCATCCTCCTAATCAGAGCGCCTGTCTGCCCTGTGCTGTGACTCAAACAGCCACGCTGTCATCAGAGAGATGACAGGCAGGGCTGTGGCATTGTGTTGCTAGGCAACAGCAGGAAGCTGGCTTCTGCTCCAACGGAAGTGGCTTCCTGCAGCTATGCCTGTGAGAAACGTGTAAGCTGTGGCTGGACTGGACAGGGGAAGGAATCCCCCCTTGATCTCACTCAAGAGGAAGCAGTGAACCTTTCACTGTGAACGCTGTGCCCATGGATGACTGCAGGACGGGACAGGGAACCAGCTGTTATGTGGTTCCCTTGAATCATCCATGCCTGGAATGAATCCGGTAAGAAGGGGGAAGGGTTATTTTTTAAGGGGCAATCATCTGACAGTCACACACATCACATCAAATAGCTGCCACTGTGAGTGACCAGATGTGTGTTTTCAGTACTACAGTGTCCTCAGTCTAAAGGTGGCCACACACGACACGATACAATAAAATTATCCGATTTTACAGTAATTTCGATAAAAACGATCGTATCTCTCGAAAAAATCGAAAGCTTTTTTTTTTATTCGACTGAAAAATCCGATCGGATTTCCCATTTTTTTCGATTTAAATCGATCTGGAATGCCAGGTATTTCTCTTCAATCTCTACTAAAGATTGTATGGTGTGTGTTGGATCGTTAATTTATTAATATACACACCCTTGCAATTTTCTCTGAGTTTCCAATCCGTTTTATCATAATTGAGGAAAAAATTGAACATAGGTGTGTGGTACATTGGTCAGATTTTTGAAATGTTACAATCAGTCAGAAAAATTGATTGCAATTCTTAAATTGAACAGATATTTAAAAAATTGCATGGTGTGTGGCCACCTTAACTCCCCCTCACATACTTCCTATGTGAAGTGGGGTTGGAGTTAGACTGAGGACACTGTAGTACTGAGAACACATCTAGCCATTTGATGGGATTTGTGTGTTTCTGTTTTATACTTACATGGAGCTTCTTCTATCCTGCATTAGTCAATTACCTCCTTCTCCATCCTCCTGGACCCCAAAATGTGTCCCTGTCAGCCCTGTAAAGTCTGTGACTCAACTGGGTTGCAGACTATTGTGCAGTCACGGCTGTGCTCATCCCCGATCGTGCTCCCATTCTGCTCATGCGCAGTTCGGTAAGACTGTACCTGCGCTTGCACAGACTGCTCCCAGTTACGGGACTGTGATGGAGGAGGCCCATATCCCAGGAACAGCACATAAACAATAGTTGACAACCCACCTGTATCATAGACTTCAGGAGCAAAGCAGATCGGCCTACAGGGGGCTGAAAAAATCCTCAGGTCGCTGACACTAACCTAGTCCCTACCTACACTTAACTCTAACACAGCAATTAGCAAACGCCACTAACCAGCAACTGCCATAATAGCTATTCCCTCAGCTACAGGTACCTTCCAAACTACACCAGTGCTTTTCCACTGTTACCGTTGCTACAGAGCTATTGTGCTGCCCCAGTGCCCAAATTACAAGCTATGGCCAATAACTTCAGAATTTTGACATGAGCACCTGTAGTGGCACCCAAATGACCTGCTTGGGGGGAGGGGAGGGGGGGGGGCACACTTTGGAAGCTCAGCCTCTAATGCTGGAGAACCTTGTCTCGGCCCTGATCATTGGCAACGTCTTCATGTCTTAAAGGAAATCAGAGACTAAGTAAATTAAAAGATTGATAGATACCTGGGGCTTCCTTCAGCCCCATCTGCACGGATCGCACCCATCCTCAGTCTTCTCTGTCTTCTGTACCGGGTCCCGTAACTTTGGCCAGGCGCGGACAGTCTAAGAATGTGCAGTGTGCTCTCTCCGTCCCACTACGCAGGCGCAGTACTATTCTCCGCCGGAGAGAGACGAAGGGAACACACTGCGCTTGCCCACACTGGCCGCAACTGGCCAAACTTATGGGACCCGGTACAGAAGACGGAGAAGACAGAGGATGGTAGTGTGGGAGCGATCTGGTACATCTGGTACACTTTAAAATTTGTCTTTCATGCTTAGTGAGTCACTGTGTATTGTCTGTGTTTTTTCCCTTTATACTTTATATATATTTATGTCTGTGTCTTGACGTGTGACTATGTGCTTGATATACCAATATATACGATGAAAGACTGGTGACCTTGTTTTCACACTATAAATAAGTTATAACCTACTCTAGGACAGGAATTAGGAGGCATAAATCTGAAATGACAAAAACGTCAATAGGCCAACAAAAGTTCAGGTGCTCAACATAACTTTAAATAATTACTTTGTATTGTTCCACGTTTGTACAGGCAATGTTTTCCTACTAACTAGAAAGAGGGTAGAGAAACATTGTGTCCAATTGTGGAATAATAAAAAGTAATTGTTTAAAATTATGTAGAGTGATCTGAACTTTCGTTGGCCTTTTGACCTTGTGCTTGCTTGTGGCCCACTAATGTATACATAAAGATATTGTGGCAAATTAATACAGCACCTAAAGCATATAAGCTAGGGAAACCTATGTTTATATTATGCCCGATACTTGGCCTTGCTCACAATCTGTTGTAGCCACACCCACCTTTTGCTGTATACCATGCAAAACTGCCCTTATCTGATGCACTTAGGTGATCAAGATATGTAAAGGGGCCCATACACTCAGCCGATTTTTGACCGATCGATCGCAAATTGATTGACCAATCGATCAATTTGCGGCCGATTTTGATCAATTTCAATCGATCTGACATGTTGGAAAAATTTGGATTATCTCTGGAGATGGCTTATCAATTTGCATTGGACCTAATGGAAATCTGATGGCAACAAAATGCCACCAGATCGATTTTCAATAGATTTCATACTGAAATCTATTGGAAATCTGTTCCTAGTAAAAAAAATGTTTAAACACATCAGATAGATCAGAAAATCTTCTGATGATCTATCTGCTGCTAATCTAACGAGTGTATGGCCACCTTTAATCAGAAATCTTGTTGAAACCTAACTACCCTGTAATGTTAACCTCTCTTTGGCCTGACTTCTAAAACTAACCCCAC